>NC_056733.1:1322161300-1322183800 GCF_019279795.1 Protopterus annectens
CTGACCATGGGTATGTGTCCACCTGTAACATCTGATGTGTGTCCCGAAAATGTCCCACTTTGGCCATTTGAAAAGGTGGCAGGCCTAACCTGGGGTTATCCCGGGTGTGTACATGTTGTCCCACTGCTGCGCACACGTTGTCCACAGTCGTTGGTATGCTGCGTGGCTTAGCATTACATAACCAACTTTCACCACTCTCTGCCTGATGGACAGGTATCTTTACCTACACACACCGTTCACATACTGTACAGATTCGTCATACGTATCATGCGTTACACAACAGTACATGTCGTGGGTTCGACATACCTTTCCGGCCTTTGGTTCTGTATTCGTCAGTACTTGCTTGCTACTCCTTCTTTTGTATTCGGTATTTGTTCGGTATGAACATACGGTTTGAATATCCAGGGAGTCTTCCTTATATTCGTCGTCACCTGAGGCATGTGGGTTAATCACGCCAATAGCTATTCCTCGGTGTGTACTTATGCGCATATCACCGGTGATCCCCCTCCTTTCGTACGTTACGCGTCGGCACTAGGCCATGGTTCATTCCTCGTGTGGCCGTTGGTTATTTGCAATACCTTCGTGAGGATGGTATGTATTGTATCATGTTTGTGTGACTGCATCCGCTATGTGTGGTGTCAGGTACATTTCGCTGTGGTGTTAGCCGTGGATTGTGTGTGTTGGGTATGGAATTCTGTTCGACATGTGGGTCTCCGTGTCCTGGCGGCGTCTGTCGATGGCGTTGTGCATTCAGATGTGTAACATAGCTGTTATATTCCTGTACACAACGGATGCATGGATGCATCAGCTGCTGCTACTGTTTCCCACTCGGCTTGTTGTGGGTATGCCACTGTCATTGACTGCCTGTATGTTTTTGCTACGGTTTTAGCTGTTATCCCTTTGATATGTGCGATGGGGTATATCTGCGGATGTGGGTGACGGGTACGGGGTGTGAGTCTTGCATTTATACATACAAGATATGCTTGTGTGTGTGCTCCATCCCTGCTTGGGGAGCTGCAGGTTACCTGTCTGTTGTTTCGGGAATGTTTGTTTTGTTGATGTCGTGTGGTGTCGGTATCGCCTGCATGTGTGCTTCCTGCACGTATTCCTCCTTCACATCGGTTATATATCTGCGGATGTTCGTCCGTGCCTACTATCCATTGGCATTTTGTCACTGATAGTTATGGTGATTGTGGTCCTATACTTGGGACGGCCTGTATGCTACCGGTAGCCTCCTATTCGTGTGCCGCTTGCTTACTTAACGGTCGTGGAACACACAGCGGTATTTACGGGACCGTAAATGTTCACGATTGGTGCTGGGATAGCACATTCGTATTTTCGCCGTACATGCCTGATGCTGTGTAACGTTGGCGACGGATCGTGTTGAGTCTACCTTATGGCCGCCATACATACGGTCATGGTTTGTACATGCGTCCTTTGCATCTCCTGTTGGCTATGTCCCTGTGGTACATTCTGGGACATTTCCGCTTTGCATCGTTTTACATCGCCACGTGCATAGCCACTGAGGAGATGTCAGTACTACTTTGTGGGTACTGCTGTACATACGCCTATGGTTCCTGTACTGTATGCCTACGCATGTTATTACACTCCGCCTGTGACATGTCATCTACATACACATTTCACAGTGGCACACACATTACACACACAGCGGAACACACGACAACCTCACCTCACACATACACATATTGCCGCCATGGCTCTCAACCTTCTATTTCCAAACTGAGGGACACACACATTAGTAATGTGAAACAAATGGGCATAATGTGGAACACATAGTAATGGCATAGTGACAACTTCAGCTAGATCATAGGATGATTATAATATGCTGATTTACTTACAGTGAAGAACCTTTAATGAATTACTATGATTAAATTCTATTTACCAGGATGTCATTTATATACATTCCTAACAATGGATGTTTGACAGACATTTTCAATGTGGAACTTTGAGGAACTGCGAGGAACATGAACTGTTTTACACCCCAAATGAGGTACGTTCCTCATAATGTCATACACTTCACTGGTATGCTTGCCGCTTTCGCACCGACGGTTGAACACAATACCTACGTTGGCCGCATCGCCGGCGGCGGCGTATCTCGCACTCATATCCTATGGATATGACACGCATGTATCCCGTCACTGTACCGTGGACTGGTGATCATCCCGACACGCGGATATGTATTGATGCAGGTTGACATTTCCATGGCTGGCGTTACCTGCTCTGCCCACCCTCCCGGATGATCGGGTTGTCGGTCACTATGTTTACTATGTGGAGATTTCACGTCTTACTTATCTGTGAACTTGCATCCCTGGGTTCCATATTACCCTGTTGTACTTTATATCTGTGTATGCGTACATATATTTCTACATGTGTACTGATATCTATTTCCGTATCTGTGTATGCACATGAGTACATATGTGGTCGACTTGCGGCGATAGTGGCAGCATACGGCTACGCCGTCTACTGTAGAACCGGCATGCGGTGAGGTGTTGGCGTTCCATGCTCTGCTGGCTATTGGGTGTGCAGTGTTTGGGCGGTGCCTTTGTTGGAGTCACACATACGTCCGCACATACGGTACACATTACGGGCGGACATGTTTGTGTGGCGTCCATTTTACTGTGTGTGCAGGTCAGGAGGTGTCAGTCCATGGGGCCTACACTGTCAAAGTATGTGCTATGCGTTCCCTCTTTGCCAGGGCATAGGCATATTGGGTATGCCTCTGTCTACCTACTGGGGCTGGCTCAGTGTGTCCATGGCGCTGAACGCCCTGTGCCTGTGCTTGCCCTGGCAGTTGTGGCGGGCTTGGTGGGCCTCCAGCATTATGTCCCTGCAGCAGCTGTTTCCGCAGAATCATATTGTGTAGCATACAACATACTATGAATATGTGGGCACTTGTGCCTGGAGAGTACTGCAAGGCTCCACCGGATGTATCCAAGCACCGGAACCGTGATTTCAACATCCCAAACACACGCTCTATGATTATTCTTGTTTGTGCGTGTGCCTCATTATGGCGTTCTTGCATGTGTGTGTGTGCATTTCTGATGGGTGTCATCAACCACGGCTCCAGTGCGTAGCCAGCATGCCCACAAGCTCACCTTGTGTGATGTCCGCCCTG
Organism: Protopterus annectens; assembly: GCF_019279795.1. Lineage (NCBI taxonomy): Eukaryota > Metazoa > Chordata > Ceratodontiformes > Protopteridae > Protopterus > Protopterus annectens. The sequence goes on from NC_056733.1 coordinate 1,322,164,437, forward strand.
GCGAATACCTGATACAGCTGTGAGGCATGCCAGATATGGGAGTCGTGGTAGCTTCCAGGGCTGCCAGCACACACATCCATGATAATGCCCTGTGCATTGCACACGACCTGGCAATTGATGGAGGGGTATCCCTTGCGGTTTATGTAGCGTCTACCCTGCTCCCCTGGTGGTGACTTAATTTCTATGTGCGTACAGTCTATCGCACCCAGTACCTCCGGGTATTGTGCCACACGGTGGAAGCGGCGCATATTGCTTGCCAACTCCTCCTGAGATCTGGGGAAATATATGTGCTCATGGGCATGTGGTAACATGGCATCCAGGAACTGGTGTAGTACCCTGGATGCTGATGCCTGTGAGATGCCCATTATGTCCCCGGTTGGCCTTTGAAAGGTACCTGTAGCCAGTATTCGCAAGCTCACACATACCTTTGTGTCCACTGGGATGGGCTCCCCTCTGTTGTCTCTTGTTCACAGGCGCGGCAGAGCTCCACTATTTACTGAAACGTGTCCCTGTCCATCCTGTATCGCTCTACTATCTCCAGGTCTCGCAGCCCCTGGTAGGTCACCCTTGGTCTGGACACTCTCCTTCTCCTGTGAGGCCTACGGTAGTTGTCAGCACCATCCTCCGCAACTCCGTCTGTCTGTGCCACATACCTATGCATCACGGCCATGGCGGCACCCAGCATATACATATTAAAAGTTCCCCGTCTGTTTACACCCTACGGTGCGGTGTTTGGGAAATCGCGCTGTGTGTTGTGTGCATTCACACTTAATACTGTTGTGCTGTATACCTGGTGATGTCATTGGGTGTGTCTGTGCAGCCGTATCCATGGATTATTTCCGTTGTTTTACGGTTGCTACTGCAACAGTATTGCCTTTAGTGTTACATTACAGTTGCCTGCATTGCCTTGGCTTTGCATCTTAAATTACTGCATCCTGCAGGCACATGTCATATGATGCATTTTATCTGCAGCCGCAGTTATGCTACCTCTGTACTTGGCTGTGCTATTTCGGTTCTTTGCTCTTTGCATTTCTACTACATCCCCTACTATCTTTGCATTCATATGCCTCCCCTTTCCCGTTATGCAGGGGTCTGCATGCAGAGTTACCAGCTGCCGCTGTTTGCCCTTCCTGGATTGATTGGTGTTGATTGCTCATTACGGCTCCGTTTACACTGCTTCCGCATTTCCTCGTATTCTCCGCATTACCTTCCTATATCCGTGGTTGTTGACGCGGAGGCCGTCACATGACTGGTTTGGGGAACGTAGTCATCCTCGTGCACATGCATCTGTGCGCGCATTATGTACTCTCAGCGCATCTATTTCCTCACACGCCAGTCCTGATGCTGTGATGTGCATTGTACAGCCCAGATTTGCTGACCTCCAATATCCTTCCTCCTACGGTGGCACACCCCTCTGTGGTTGACATGTATCTCGTGTAGGCCACTCCTCGGTGTAGTACCGCTGCGTTTGCTCCATCCTTACACCGCCGCTTTTGCGATTCACTATTATCTGCCTCATTTGCATGGAATTGACTACTAATACATGGTTACGGCGCCGAACACCGCCACCACTCCTTGACAACCATTGCGCTGGGGTTGAAGCTTTACATACATACTATGGTGTGTGGTGGCTGTGCAGCTGATGTGTGTTATACTGCTCTTTTAGGACATTGTCATATTATTTCATTGCTTTGCAACTTCTGTGCACATATCCGGGGGGTCTGCTGTTCTTTCTACGTACTTGCCATTTATGTAATTTTTTACATTTTGTGCATATTTTCTTTTGACATTCTTGGTGCCTTTCCACATTGGTATATTGCCCCTGTATGATACCTGACTTTGACAGCCTTCCGTTACTCCTCGGTCATGTTTGGGTAAATGTAAACCGTTTTTTTTTGGTTTACATTGCCGTGCTACGCTACGCCTGTGCCACTTCGTGGATCGCTATTTGCCTTCATTTGCATGGTGCAATACCGCACACAGTGTGTTTTGCATACCTACGCCGGGGTCGGAGACGGTCCGGCGCACGCCGGTAGTGCACGTGGAATTCATTCATACCTGAATTGCTCAGCAGCCATATTTGGCGTTATAACGCCGACGCTATGCTGGCGCCTGGCGCAAGGTTCATGAATCCCGGGGAATGTTTTATGATGGTATTCAATGCATTGAAGGAAATACAGTCAAGTCAATATATATTTATTAGGGGTTTAACTTTAATAATAAAGATGTAATTTACCTACAATTAATTTTAACTTCAATCCAAACTTGACTCTCCCCTTCAATCATTTCAAATTCTATGGTGATTCCAGAATGGATAAAATTTTTATGCAAAACTGTTTACAATTCTAGATTTAATTTCTAAATTACACTTAATAATAGCCAAAGATTATTGTAATTTAAATGAGACATTTTGGATTATTGTTTTTAAAAGAGCATTTTGTAGATTTTTCTGAATTAAGTAAATTATAAATTATTTCCTCTATTAAAAATTATTCTTGGACACTCTATTGGAGGATTTTACTTGGACATTTATGTTTAGACATTTACAACTCCTGAAAAATTTGCTAAAATGAAAAAGAAAACTAATATTGAATGTTGAAGATGTGAAAATCAATTAAAGGCTAACTGGTCACATATGTTTAATGATAGTAATACGTTACAAAATTTTTGGTCAAAAGTCCAAACATTTTTTAAGACTGTGTGGAATGATACTTTCATTTTACAGAAAGAAACAATCCTCTGTAATATTCTAGATACAACAAATATAAAAAAAAGACTACTCGTATCTAACTTGGACAATACTTGCAATGTCTAGAAAAACTATAAAGAGGTACTAAACGACTTCTACTGAAACAAAGTTTGAAGAATTCCTACTTCTGCTAAAAGACACAGCAATCAATGAAACTGCAATGAAGGAGAGAAGAATTTACCCCAACAAACCAAAGAACAATCCTTGGTTGAAGGTTATGCCTGTTATAGACTCATTTTCTTCATCTAGTTAAACTATTTTATTTATTTCTAGAATTCTAATTTTGTCTTGAATCAGTCTATATGTTGTATATAGTTTTATTCTAGTTTATTTTTTCTATATTATACATTTTATCTAATTGCATACTATATTAATATCTCATTCTTTTAAACTCTGGTACTACTTTTCAAAAACTTTTAATAAAATATTTTAAGCAAAAAAAAAAGATAAAAAAGAAAACATGATGCACCCCTTCACCGGGTTGGGAGTGCTAATTCTACATATCTGAACTATAGGTAGAAAGAACATTAGTTAGATGATGATGATGGCAGTAACGAAGCAGTTCAATGAGCAAGTAGGAGGTCTATGTGCCCATTATGCTGATGTGGTCTTGATATAGCAGTGTCTTGTAGACACGCATGTGCTATAATAGGTTATATCATGCAGAGTGCAAGCATAATCATTATGTTCACACATAGTATGTTACCTTGACATAATGTACACAATGCACACTACCACATATATATTCTGAATACCCATATTCACAGCAGCTATATGACTACTGTTGACATCTGTCCAGGTAACTAGGCACACACATTCAGTACAAACATGCAGTTTCCTTAAAAGTTGTCAGGAATGCCATTCACACTGTGTGCCATGGTCACCTTGTGAAATATACAGAGATGTTCCCTGACCATGAAGCCCAACAACATGCCCCTGGCCAAGAATGGACTCAGGAAATATACTATCAAAGCTCTTTTGAGGTGCAGGACTGGACAGAGCCATTCTGGTACTGAGGCATAGAGGGATGACATTCTTGAATGTGCCCCAAACAACCTCTGCTTGATTAGCTGCACAGATACTGGAGGGATCAGGCAGGGAGGATGGGAATGAGTGTCCAATGCCAGCTAAACAGTGGTTTATCCACACTGTGGTCACCAACATGCATGACTACATATGTCATGGTCAGATTATCAGTGATATTGCTTTCCACCCACAGATGTGTAGACAACTGAAGTGTCAGGCACACCTGTATAGCAAACAGCAGTAATAATAGTTCTAATATTCAAATGAGAATGCATTTATCCAGACTTAAGTTGAAATCAGTAAATCATGCACCATACAAACCCAAATTAGGTAAGGTGGTTCACACAGCCTATCTGGATCTCACCAAGGCTTTCAACACCATCCCCCACTCTGGAATTATAGATAAACTCACTAAACTAGGTATAAATCCCTATGCCATAAGATGGGTTGCCAACTGGCTCACTGACAGAACCCACACTGTGAAAGTAGCAGACTCCAAATCCAACTTCAGACCATTGACATGTGGAGTACCACAGGGTTCAGTCCTGGGTCCTCTCCTGTTTGGTATCTACTTCTCTGAAGTACAGGTTAACAAAGAAGGTCTTTGGTTAATGAAGTTCGCAGATGACTGCAAACCAGGAGCCATAATCAAAACTCCTAACGATGTGGACGTCCTACAAAAGGGCCTCATGAGACAGATGCCTGGTGTCAAAGCCATGGCCTCAAGCTCAATGCCAAAAAGTGCATTGTCATCCCTTTGGGTAAAAACTCTGTACCCATGAACTACCACATAGGCGGTAGTCTGCTTAACACTGAAAGTGTGATAAGAGACCTTGGGACACAGGTGGACAGTAGTCTCTCCTTTGATAATCACATCGCCACACAGAAGGTTTCTCATCCAGGAAAAAGAGGTCATTGTTCCTGTCTACTCATCACTCATTAGACCCATTATAGAGTACAATGCCCGTTTTGGTATGTATCTCACAAGACATTCACAACAACTAGAAAGGCCGCAGAAATAACTCACAAAGAGGATTACTGGCCTCAAACAGATGCCCTACACAGACCGTCTCAAAAAACTCCAGCTTTACTCTGCTGCATATCGCCTACTCAGAGGTGATCTCTGCCTAACATACAAAGCTATGTCAAACCCAGAGCTGTTGGACATGCTCCACTTAAAGAAATCCCAATCCCTCCAAGCTACACTCTCTAGGAACCTAAACCTTGTCACCACAATAAACAGAACATGCTGGAGGGATAGAGTCCTGTCCCAGAGACTTCCCATACTCTGGAACAAACTACCTATCTATATCAAACAAAGCTCCTCATTGGCACTCTTCAAGAAAAATCTTGATGATTGGATGGGAGATAGGAAATTCACCCCGAGAATCACTTCTGTGGCTCTGCTCGACAAGGCCACAGGAAAATAATTTTCTTGGGTGGTGAAAGCCAGGGTACCTTTTGGCTAGGCTTAGGGCCAATAGCCTAGTACCTACCTATGAACCTATGAATCTATGAGGAGGTGCTGTCTGTCTCTATGTACTTCAGGCATTGCAAGATCCCATATATGTCATTACTCATGTAACATAGCATGCTAATAATCTCTGCCATAGCACTGATAGCATCCACCTTACTCTGAATCACTGATCTGCACAACCATTGATTTATGCCCAATATGATACCTTGTTCAGGAATGAGTCAGAAAGATGGTGCAAGCATCCACTAGCAGACTACTCCCTATTACTGTCATCATTCTTTGTTATGGCCCCAGTGACAATGGTGAGCCTTCTGTTGGGTTGCCAGGCATGTCCTGTTCTTTCATACCCAATGGACAGACAGGGACAGGTTTCACAGGTTATACAGATGTGTCATTGGATGTGAGGGGTGTCTTACACAGTAACCATAGTTGAATGTGGCATTGTGCGATCAGGTTGTGGCATGATGTGGCTGTCATCATCATCATCATCATCAGGCTTCAGTGTTGCACTGAGTTCTATTCATGCATACCTCTCAAACATACCGATTTCCTTGGTATTTACCAGTTTTGAGGGGTAAATAATGGGGTACCATGAATTCCCAAGTGGCCCCTTCCTGATTTTCCTAATTTCCTAATTTCCAAATTCCTGATTTTTTTCCATTTTTATTTATAAGTTTAAAGTTATGGCTGATGTCACCATGCTTCACCAGCATATCCTGCAATGTCACCAATGTACAGGGGAGTGCGTGATGACAGTCAGCTTCGTGAGGCAGACTGCCTGCCTGTTGGACTCGGTTGGACAACTGCATTGGAGAGTGAAGGGGAGAGAGAGACTTGTATGAACTCTTAAATTAATTGGATTAGCAGTAGCAGTGAGTTGAGGTGGAGCTGTCTGTGGCTGTGCACATTACAATTTAAGTTCTGTAGAGTCTGAGAGTCTGTAAGTCCATCCAGTGCCCATCCCTATCTGCTCTGCAGGAATCAGAAGGATTCAGGATGAAAAATGTTATCTCTGGCTCTGGCAGCTCGAGCTCCAGGAGGTAAGCAAAAAAGAATAAAAAAAGCATGTATGCCTAATAGAACTACAGTAAAGGAATTGGAAACAATTCTGCAATCTGTTGCAGCCTGCACAGACTGTCTTGCAAACTTATTTTGTTGTTATAAATAGCTAGCAGTGCTTTTTTCGTATGATTGTGATTGAATGATGTGTGATGTGTGTGTATCTTGAATGTGATGATCAATAGCTGCAGGCTGGACTGCTTTAAATGAAAGTGAAGTGATTCATTTTTGTCAACTCATACCTTGAGCATCAATTCAAATTCAAAATCAAATTCTTGATCTTAAATCGGGAGCTGAATGTACGATGCACTTTTTGGATGATTTGGAGAATGTGTTTGTGTTTGATGAGAAGTTTTGTAAAAGGAAAATGTGCCTGCCTGTGTGTGTCATCACAAAACTGATGCAAAGAGAATATGTCTTCCTTTTCCCTGCACAACATGTTGTTTACGTGCTTACTGTGTGGTGGTCTGGTGGACAAGTGCCTTTTTGGCTTTTTTATGAATGGTCAATGAGGACTGCATTAGTTAAATGTTTTTGATGTATACTATTGTATATTTTTATTACTGGATTTTTTGGTGGGGCTTCTCTCTTTGATTGGGGTCTGGGTAATTTGCGTAATATACGTATATATATATATATATATATATATATATATATATATATATATACTTCAACAGAGAAGAAAAGTGCAATGTAACAACAGAAGTTCAGTATGACGTATTAGATTTAGAACTGAAATATAATAACGAAGGAAAAAAGATTTTCAAACAACTAAATAAACTACTTAAAATATGTGCCATTTATGCTTTCTAATAGTATCCAACAAGATCAGTGAGAAAGAAATGAATAAGAGTGATTCTAAATAAATAACTAGCAGTCTGACAGCCTGCAGAGTAAACAGTTGATGTTGAAGAAGATTCTAGTAAAACAGATAAAATGGCCTGGTTTTAAGGTTTCTTGTTAAATGAAATGTTTGTTTACTTAAATTCAGTTCTTAAAAATAACTAATATTTAGCATCTGCAACAGCTCAAACCAAAGAGACTGTTACAATGGTGTAGGAAAAAATATGCTGCTTCATTGCTTTTAGCAGGCAGTAGGAAGACACAGTGATGAATTATAATGGGGCCATTTGGAGGCTACCACGGACCCATCACTCTAGAGGGGATCATGGCTGGCTAGCCAAGATAATGCCTGTCTACCAGTTCTTCCCTAGCCAAATGGTAAGCCTGTTAAATATGCTGCAGTGACTTCAGACTAGTTCAGTTTCACTCATATATGCCCTTGAATGTTTCAGCAAGGTTTACAAGATTATTGTACTCCTGCATGTGCATAGACTGCCTGTTTGGCAGCAGCTGAGGTGTTGGATTGAGCTGGATAGTAGCATCAGACTGAATAAAGGACCTGAATTAAGCAATAATGGCATTCTGTTGCCAGAGCTGGAGCTACCTATTTTTGAACCAGAAGTTTATTTTTCAAAATCATGCAGACATACTTTCTCTGGTTTAATTTCTCCAAATTCGTAGTTTTATTTTATTTATTTATTTTTAGCATTCATCAATGGTAATGGACTCCATTCCTAAGTAAAGCTACAGTTAGAGTTCTTAAAATCAGTATTACTTCAGTCTTTGATGTTAGACAAGTAATGATTTGTGTGGTACTTGATGTTACAGCTGAAGTAAAAGCACTTGTTTTAAGTTTTGCAGTCCTTAGTTAGAGGTGCATCTCAATGACTGATATTTTACCCTTTCATGTACATAATTAAGTGGTGCAGACTGCACAGTTCATAGTGTCTGAAGAACTGGCTCCTGTTCTCCTCAATGGTAAGTGGGAGTTTCTAGATGGGGCTTATTATTAGGTTGAGAGTAGAGCCCTCATAGAAATATGGTAAAAAGCAGCAATTATGGATTCCAGATTTGTTCACTTATACTGCGATCAGGATTGCTGAAGGTGTTCATTATATAAAGTAATTATATAAATGAACTTCTCTAATGTGTTAGTAGCAATTGTAGTTGTTGCTGTAGATGTTATTTTTGACTGCTGACCTCATGGTAAGAAGTAAGGTAATATCTTTTCGGAAGTAGATATATTGAAAGAGTATGAAAAGCATATTTCTAGACCTCATCTTTAACACTAAGTAGTGAGTTAAGGCACCTGAAGCTGGCAGAAAATACTAATAATGTGACTTTCATCTAAGTGCTTTGTTTAGTATCACATATTTTATTTCATTAAGTACATGCAACATGCTCCATTCCAATCACAGACAGTTGTTGTCTACTGTACAGTGTGTGCGCAGGTGAAGTTAGGTAGCTCAACTTGATATGTCGATCATCAGCTGCTTTCCATTGGCATATAATAAGACACTGATCAGCTGCCTCTAAACTTTTATTTGATTACTTGCAGTTGTTTTTATTTATGTATTAATCATCACCTAGTGCTTAATTCTTTATTGGCAACTCTAATAAATCTAGTGTTGTGTTGGGGCTAACATTTGCTGCTGGACTATAAACAAATTAAGACTGTGAGTGAGATCAGATTATAGTTTGTGTTTAATATTTTGTCTGTTCTTCAGTTTGCAATTCCATTGGAGTGGGCGGGGTTATGCAATTGTGTATACAAATTTTGTGTTAACCAGCACACAGATTTTTGGCCAGTTGTACCTACTTTTCTTGAGCCTTTATCCAAATTTTTGATATTTCCAGGATGAGAGGTATGCCATCATGCCCTTCTCCAGTGAAGCTTACCCCATGATTGTCGCACTTATAAAAGCAGACACTCCACTGCTGTAAGAATATTGCAGGAAACAGATCATACAAAGAATGAAGACACATGTAACTTGTGGTGTGTGCCATCATGCCTATGAGATATGCTCATAGAAAATATATGGTGTTTTTTACCATCAGAATTCTAAAACTATTGCCTTAAGTTAACACCAGTCTTGTGCATCCCTAACACAGACATGCAACCCCTATATCCAGGCCTCTACCAGGTATGAGTTTCCCCTCACTGTCCTCAGACAGGGAAATCCTCTGTGTTAGTGAGTGTTGTCAGTGATGGTAGTCTCCCATATGTGGTCATCCTTTCCTTTGCAATGGCTTGGGCATTTGTATGAACATGCAGTACCATGTTGGTAACCTTGCTGTGAATCTGTTATGCTGATCTGTTGTGGCCAATGATGGCAGTCACTACAACAATGATGTCATGCTATACATGTTCTTGGAAGGCTCTGTCAGTCTGGTCTGTGCTTAAAATGCATTTTCATGAACAAGTATATCCTTCAATAACACCTGCGAATCTGCCGGGTAGAACTTTTCCAGCTGCTCATACTCCTGTAGTGCCATCTACATTCCTATACAACGGTACATACATGTACTTATGGTCAGTCCTAGGGCACAGGTATTTCTGCTGTCAGCTGTATAACTCCACCATTCCTGGAACAGAAATGGCTCCAACAAGTGACATGCCTATTACATACTGCTTTCAAAGGCCACATCCACATAACACCTAAATGCCTGCAGGCACCTGCAGCCTAGTCATTCGTCTATAGAGACACAATGGCATGATGGTGCCATGATTTGTGTCACCTTGCATTTTATAGTAGATTATATCTGTTGGCAGAGGCATACTACCACATGTGACAGGTGCGTATTAGCCCCTCCCCCTTTCCACATGCCTGCTGAGTCATGCTAGTACACAGTGGCATTGGGATACACCCTGCTGACATTCTTCCCATTGATGCACATTAGGTGGTGTCCCTGACATGCATTGATGCAAATCAACTGTAATTTCCTCTTGGGTTTATGTTGATAAGGGATTGTGGCTTTTGTTATTGCTTATGGTGAAATGGTTCCTGTGTGGTGCATCAGGGAGACTAAGATATTTCTCCAGCTACTACATATGCTAACTGGGAGCACCCACTGGGGGACTCATATGATGGCTATCTGCACAAGTGGATGCCTCACACTGTCTTGCCAGTGTGGTAAGTGATGCTACGGGCATCACCCACTCTGGTAAGCAGTGCTGTCATATGAACAGGTCCCTCTCTAAGATCCAGGAAACCCATAACATGCATTTAACTCAACACCCAAGCAATACCATATTCATGGGCAACTTTTATTACCCTAGGATTAACTGGGAATCATATGTTGCACTAAACATGGAGACACAGAGATTCCTGGACTTTGTAAACACAAAGTCCATGGACCAGAGACAGTCAATATGCCAAACATACCAAAGTGTAATGTTCTTTCTGGTAAGGTCAGACCACCAAATGGTCTCAACTGAAGAAGAAATAAATCCCAGAACCGCAGTTAACCTTTAACCTGTGGATGTTCAGGGACTACTCTAAGGCTAATTTCCTACTATTATGTGATAACTTGGCAAAATTTTAAGCATCTGTAAAACCAGACAACACTGCTGCCTAAGTAGAACTGTTCATAGAAACCCTATACAAGCATACCTTCAGGAATAAATACAGAACTAATTCAAAAAACAAGCTACCCTGGTGGAATCACATAAATAGGTTGTATAAGAGAAGGATAAAAAAATCATTGCAGAAATTAGGAGGTGTGGTATCCCGCAAGATAAAGGAGATCTCATCAAACTAAATAAAACTCAGAGGATAACTAGTAAGGACAAGGATGACCACAACACATTCTTTAGCTATCTCTGCAACCTAAAAGGCAATACAATAGTGTGCAGAGCTCACTGTTAGTGGTACTACCTACACCAAGCCAGAATTTATAACAAATCTAACTTTACCCACCTCCCCCTAGAACCTCCCCTTAGGAAATGCCTTTAAATATAACTATTACTAGGAAACAGGTCCTCATTGCTCTCTGTAAGGACAAGAACACTGCATCAATGGGCCCCAACAATATCTCATGTTGCCTTCTAAATAGCATGAAACACAACTTTGCATGCATTATTTATACTGGAACAGAGCACTTTTATTGGGGGGTGTGAAGGCTGCCAGTCTAGCTAGATAGAATTTTGAAGATAATTCTGTCATATATCAATGTGTCCACAGGCTTGTTGTCTTAAATGGAAAAACTGCTGTTAGATGTGGACCTGGAAAAAATGTCACAGCAGTGCTCTCTGCTGACCAAGTGAAACATGTTGTGACCCTTTGATTTAAAGTTGGCTCCAGCCTGTCTAGATGAAGATATTCTTTCTATTGTTTTAACCACGAGCTAAATTGCTAGATTTAAACATGCAAATGTATTTTTATTGGTCTACTTCCTGACCAGCTGCAAGATAGCACAAGGAGATGTTAAGAATGTAAATGTAGTTTCTGTTAGCCTTGAAACCCAGGGAAATGTGAAGAATGATGTAATGGGAACCATGAATGTGATTTTAAAAACAGAGAGAATCAGAGATTATTAAGCATTTTTGTCTTGACCATCCAACTCATCAGCATTATGCCTGTTTCTATATGTAAGTTTATCTTAGACTTGTGTTTTCTGTTAGAAATAGCTAGAAACTAGAAAGATTAGACTAGGTGTTTTTCTGTGATGTCAGAACTGTACTACTGAATTATTTTAAGTATTTCTCTGTGATCTCTGAACTCTTGACTAGAACTGTGTAGTAAGAAGTATTGTCTTGTGTTTTTATTATTTTTTATTAAATATTTTAAAACCTTTCAACTGTGGCTGTTTTGTATAGAGATAATTTAAGCTCTAGAGCACATTGCATATTTATAGTGATTACTGTACCAAGTCACCCCAATAAGCCTTGACTGTTTAGTTATACTATCAATTAGATAATAATATTGCACAGTAATAATTGGACACCCTTTTAAGGGCCTCTGAGTAGCTGATAAATATTATCTGGGTGGTGGCAGTGATTTCTACTGTATAGTCTGGGTAAAAGGGGCAAAGCTGGAGATCCTGTGTCAGCCTTCCCCAGAAGTGTCTGTGTGGTTGTACAAACTCTTATCTCAAAGAGTGTGTGTGTCAGCTACTTGGGCAGGGACATGAAGCACTGGTTGGACAGAGAGGGTGCTGAAGATTTTAGCTTGCCCAGCTGGCTGAGATCTGGACCCTATAGCTGTGCCAGTGGGGAGTCTTATTGGGGACCTGGAGAACAAGGGAGTGACCAGCCCCAGACTGACTGTGATCTCTGTGTGCTCTTAAGGGAAATCATACTTTAATGTGTGTATTTGTTATACTTTCCTCCTATATGAAACGCCCCTCACTGGTGTTAGTGGTGAGAATTGAGGGTCCTTGATTGCTGGGCCAGGGAACTGGCATCACAGGAGGTATCAAAATAATCCTCATCATCAAGAGTGTTGTGTCAACTTTTGCCATCTCTTTCAGTTCAGTGCCACTCCCCTACCTTCTTTGACAGTCATGCCTAATTGACATAGGTCTTCTCTTGCACAGTCCATCCATCTCTTTGTTGAATGCCCTTGTTTTTCCTGCCTACATCCTGTGTGCCCAAAATCTTCTACACCAGATTGTCTCCTGTGAAAGAAATGCCAAGCAACAGACTTACACTGTACAGCTGTTTTCATACAAACTGTATCTATTATATTACAGCCAAGGAATTACTCTAAGATACATGAATTCCTCATAATGTGGCTTGATATGTTTATACTTCTGCGACTGCCTCACATCAATGATCAATGCACACTTGATCAAGACAGCTCTGCTGATGCTTGAAAGCCTCTTTCTTTTTATAGTCTTTTCAACATTCTGTTTTCAAACCACCTAACCATGGTATCTTCTTGCAGTTCTTTATCATCACCTTGCACACTCCTGCTGATAAAGCTTTTATCAGTGAAAATTGTTTATTTCAGCAGAATTCTTTGTTCAAAACAGGGACCATCTGTTTTGTGCCTCTAGCAATAGTCAAATCAAGATACCAGGTTTTATTTTTCTAGATCACAAACCAGGTATTAAATCTAGCTAGGCATTATTTACATGACTTAGATTCTTGTCTTCCTAAATTCTTATCACACTTATGCTAATATGTATATAAATGAACATGCAAACTGTAACATAGCTTGTACAAGAAATAAAGTATACCAGGAATGAAACTGTCACATAGCATTTTTATAAAAAAAAGAATGAACTAACTTAACCTTTTTCAAATGTGCATATGTTACAGCCTTCACAAGTGGGGAAGGTTACTTTAGTGTATTACAGTCTCTAGCAATGTCCCCCTTTTTATTTAAACAAAGGAAAAATGTATTACATAAACAAATATTTGTCCATATTTCTAAGCATTGCAACATTGACTTGTTTGTCATCACTATTTATGATAGTAACTGGATTTACTGATTTATTAATACAAACTTTAACACACATAAATGTTATCATGAACAAGAATATAACAGAAATAAATGTGATTAACTCTGAGATGATGGTACCCCACCATCCAGAAAATAGACCACTTAGCCAGTCACTCCAATCAGTGTTCCAGGTTTTCCTGGACTTTTCTGAGACTTTCACTATGCAATCTAGATGCTCTTGTATTGATTCTGACTTGTCTGGGATATATGTACAACATTCCTCACCTATTAGAGTACGCATACCCCTCAAGAGGTAAGTAAAAATCAAGTGCCTTTCTGTTTTGGAGGACCATAGCCCTCATTGCTATCATTTCTACTGTAATGCCCGAAATGGCCACATATGGGGCATTTGCCAATACTTCAAGAAATTTGCTTAACTTTCTTAACTCCCATATGAGTTTTGGTGTCCCATACTAACGAAAGATTCCAGGCCCTGATATGACATCATCCCCCAGATATGTGTTTTAATCCCTTGGAAGCAGCTGCATTTAAATCCTGACTGTAGATCCAAGATTGGTCTGTTGCCCTTCTTTATTGCTAAGTTCCTTAGCATTTCTGTTTTTTTCTTTGTTATTCTCATCAGAGGTATTACATTTTATTTATTTATTTATTTTTTATTTAACATTTGTTAACCAGGAAAGTCCAACTTGGAATGAAGCCAATTTTCAGTGGAGGTTCAGGGAGAAATGCTCCAGATGCATGTCTTTGTAACGTATAATGTATGGTATTACATACCCTATATAACATGTTCCTGTCTATGACTTTGGGAGATACTTGCATGCTTTGTCACCATAAATGTAGTATTACCCTCCACATAGTGTGACTACAGCCTCTGTTTATTTATCTTCATCTGTACTACTAGAAAGGTCCAAAATGTCTAATTCTTTTTCACCTTGTTCACCTATTATCCTGTAAACCATGTGTTGGTACCACCCATATGAAGTCACAAAAGCTTAATTTGCTGTTGCTGTACATTCACTCTAATCTGTCCATTTACGCACATGAATTATGAGATTTTGTATCTCTGGATGTATCTCCTGTGCATCCCCCCTTTTTGATCTGCCTTTATTACTAATTTCCTTAATTTACTTCTGTATTCTGTACTAGCAGTCATGGTAAAGTTTTTCCAAACACACCCCCACCCCCATAACAGCATGACATTACATATGCTCCGTACTACTTCTCTTGTCCTGTTTTGTGTTAAACATAGACTTCCTTTGAGTGCATTCCTAACCTGAAGAATGGGGGCATCTTTATTTTAACTTCTTCTGCAAAACATGTTTTTATTTAATAATTGTAATACTTCCTGTCATCATAGATGTAGTTGTAAAAACAACTCTTTCCCTAGCTGTGGGTATTGGTGTATATACCCAACTGTTGCTTGCATTACTCACATTGGCATAGGTCATTTATTTTTTTATTTATTTTAACATTTGTTTACTGGGAAAGTCCAACTTGGAATGAAGCCAATTATTAGTCGAGGCCCAGGAAGAAATGCTCCAGACTCATGTCTTTGTAACGTGGGAGGAAACCAGAGCACTCGGAGGAAACCTACATGAATGCAGGGAGGGCATGCAGACTCCGCACAGAAGGCACTCCCACCGCAACTCGAACCAGAGAACCTCTTGATGTGAGGCGACAAAACTACTGCTGCACCACTGTGCCATCTGCATTACTGTAAATTCATTAAAATTTGGTGTGCATTCTTGCTGTCGTTGTAATGTTTCTCACTTTTCTCGCTTTCGAATTTCCTTACTTTGCTTGTCAATACCTAGTATAAACAATATGTGCATCAATATCATAATGCATGTAATTAGTAGTACACACATGCAGGGCTTGTATGTTTGGTTTGTCCTGTCCTGTTCTTCTATTTCTTGTTTTCCTTCCATACCAATAAATTGGCATCTGTAAACAGATGATAAGACATTTTATTCTGCTGTCCTTTTTGTAACCTGCACTATTTTGCATTGATCTCTATGTACTAACATAGTCTTTTTGCCGTTTTTTTGTGCTTGTTACCCTGTATATACCAAAAGCAATATCTGTTCTGTTTCCTCATATGGTGCTTGGCAATTACTATCCCACAGTCCTCCCTTTTGAAATTTTTTTTTACAAAAACTTTACATCCTAATGGGAGGATTTTTTTCTCTGGGAGTATTGGGACTTTTTTCCAGAAATGGAAAGCCTGTTCTCTAGCAATCATGTCACACACATCTTGTATATCTTTCAACCATTTTGATGCTGTGCTGCTACCAACAGCAGCTTGTTTTTAATTACTTCAGGATCACAAGGAAGAGTCAGGGGCATTTTTCATCCTGTCATTACTTCAAACAGTGAAATTCTCGCCTTACTATTAGGTGAAGCCCTAATTCTCATCAACATACCCAGTAAATGCATGACCTAATCCTTGCCTTTTTCTATCCATGCCTTTTTTAGTCTCTCCTTAACGGTGTGATTCATTCTGCCCACAATCTCATTGGATTGAGGATGATAGGAGACATGGAATCTTTGTTGAATTCCTAAAAGATTACACAACTGTCTTACCACATGGCTGATCAACTGAGGCTGATTATCAGATTTGATAAGAGGAGGCCATCCCCCAATGTCCAAAAATATTTTCCATAAAGCTTCCGCCATTACTTTAGCTGTCATACTCTTGGTTGGTATTGCTTTGACACATTTTGAAAATACATCAGCCACTGCCAATAAGTATTGGTAACCTCCATTTGCTGGTGGTAAAGGTCCTGCATAATCAATCTATACAGCATACCAAGGCCCATCTGCTGCTGGCACCCTGTGTAACTGTGGCTTTTTAACACTTGCATTTGTCTGTAGACAAATCAAGCATTCCTCCTATACTATCTTACATATCTTTTTTAAGTCTGGCTTTCAGTATTTTTCCTTAATCACTTGCAATAATTTTCCTGTTATCACACGTCCTAATACTTGGTGATTATACTTAATTAGCTGTTTACCCAGGTTGCTTGGTAAATATGGTAATTTAAGGCCTGAAGGAGTAAGAAAAACAAAACTTTCCTCCCCAGTTGTGCATTCTTTGACACACCAAGACAGCTCTTCAGGAAGTCCTTTTTGTCTCTGGATTTTACCTAAATCTCCCTGCATGCTCTGCTCTTCTTGTATTACCCTGACATGTACCATCTGTAAGTCCCCCAGAGAATCCTCAGGGTATAAAAGATCTCCCTTTTCTGCAGCTTCCTTTGCTTTGGTGTCTGCCAAGGCAGTACCTCGCACTTCAGCATAGTTACTACACTGATGTGCTTTTGTCTTAAGGATGGGAAACTGACCTTGCAACTGGTTTTTGTGTCACTATATTTCAAATTTTCTTTAAAAGTATTGCACGTTTTAAAGGTTTTCCTGCACTGTCAACAAATCTTCTCCTTGCCCATACCATCATGTGCAGATGTAGGGAACTGACTACATAGGCACTGTTGCTATAAATGTTAAATGGATTATAATGCTGCAAGACATATTTTACAGCTTCTAATTTGTGTCGTTGCACTGATATATACCCCAGTAGCTTTTTTAAGACTGATGGGGTATTGTCAGTAATCAGTACTGAAAATCCCATCCAGTATTTTTCATCTTTCTAGAATATGGCTCCATTGGTTACTTTTTTTTTATTGCAATCTCTAGGATCCTGCTTTTCTGCACATGTGCCTGAACAACCATACTCTGTTTTCTTTGACCTTTTCTGCAACTGGAGCTACTTTGGCTTCTTCTCTGATGTCCTTATTTCTTCATCTTTCTTACCAAGCATCTCAGGCACATAATCTTCATTACCTCTAGCATCTTCAACTGCTCTGCCTTTACTGCTCATATGTCTGTATCATGCAATAATACAGTTCAAACCAGTGTTTTGTACACCTTACTTTTCAGCTTCTTTGGAATTCTGTCATACACTTCCTCTGACACTGTGTGCCAGTTGGCTGCAGTCCCATTGATTGTAGCTTTGACCTCCTCATTCAGACCTCCTTTCCGCTGAACCACCTCTCTCAGATACTTGAAGCTGTTAACCTGTTCCACTACCTTTTCTTCTGTCCCAATTCTCAGCTTCTTTTGGTTTCTCCAATTTGCTGCCATGACAACTGTTTTATACTGTACATATTCAATTTCATCCCATGTGCCTTCAGTTTTGTATTCCATTTCCCTATCCTTTGCTAAAGGTCTTGTTTAGAGTCTGCCTGTAACACCACATCATCTACATACAGCAACTGTGTCGACCTGTCCCCTCTGACTTGTTTGCTAATGTAGTCCATCAAAGGTGTGAACAGCAGTGTGCTCAAAGCTGAACCCTGATGCACATCAACTCTCACTGGGAACCCTCTGTGAGCCTGAACACTGTACTTGAATCAATGGTTTCTTATACATAGCCTGCACTAATTTCATCAATGTCTTTGGTACTTCAGACCATTGCAAGACTGCCAAAATTAACTTTCTTGGGACCTTGTTATATGCTTTCTCCAAGTCTAAGAATACTCAGTTAGACTCTTTCATCATTTATAGCTTTTTCTCAGCTATATGTCTGATTGCAAACATCAGGTCTCTTGTGCTGCATCATGATCTGAATCCAAACTACTCATCTTCCATTTTACTTTCTGCTACTGTGCATATTCATTTATTAATCACCCTCTCCAGAACTTTCATGCAGTATGACAGGAGTTTGATACATCTATACTGCTCACAGTTGTGAATGCCCCTTTTGATCTTGAACACTGGCACTACTATGCTTATTCTCTAGTCTTCCGGGATATCCTGTCTCTCCATACTACGATCAGTAGCCTCAGGAGCCATTTATTCCCTATCTCACCCAACATATTGATCATATGTGTGACCACATTTGAGTCTGTGCTTTCCCTGAATTAATTTTCCTTAGTGCTCTTCTTACTTCTTCATTGGAGGGCTCCTCCTCTTCTTTTGTCATAGGTTTCCTTCATTCAGAAGTTGCTGAAAGTACTCCTTCCATCTACATTTGATATCCTTACACTGGTGAGCAGGTGGTTGTTTGCATCCCTTACAAAAGGGTGTCTGACTGTCTTCTTTATCTTTCTGTCATTACCTCGCAACCTGATAGAGTTTCTTTGTACCATCTACTGAGTCACTTCCAGAAGCTGGTAGAGCACCTCTGATGCCTTGTTCTATGCTACTGCAACTCTTTTTATACTCTTTGCTAGCCAACCATATTCCTTATTAGTCTGATCTGTCTTTTCTCTCTCCCAGTTTTTCGTGTACTTCTTCTTTCTTTTGATGACTTCCTGTACTTCTGCATTCCACCACCAGCTTTCCTTATGTACCTTATTTCCATACCTGGCTTGGCTTCATATAGTCCTCACACATGCTGTTTTGGGGCGCTGACATTCTTCTTCAGCTTCACATATTTCCTCTTCATCCTGAGATGTGAAAGCCCTGAGTAATTCCTTGAACTCCTGTGCTTTTTGTCCAGTCATCTTCAAAGTCTTCAGCCTTGTCTCTGTTGACCTTACAGCCTTCTCTGATCACTGCTTACAGCTGATTGCAGCTACCAGTGATCTATGGTATGGGTTGACTGTTTCACTGGGAATAACTTTGCAATCACTGAATCTACTCCAATAACTCACTAGGAAAATGTCTACCTGAAATGCTTATTTAGCATTCTTGTATGTAATCTTCTGATGATCTCTCTTGCTGAACCATGTGTTGGCTACCATCAAGCCATTTGCCAGACAGAAGTCTAGAATGCCCTCTCCTTCTTTATTCCTGTTGC
>NC_056733.1:1322188800-1322226300 GCF_019279795.1 Protopterus annectens
GAGATCATATATCAGTTCCCAGAAGGCAGTTCACAATGTAAAACTAAGGAACTTCTAAAAGATACCTGGGTACAAAACACACACAATTACTGTCCCATTGGAATGCCCTTTCTAACATGATACATTATCTTTAACTAAGCTGGAATCGTACATATAATGATCATGTTGGTCTGTGACAGTTGCTGTCTTTCTCAACTTCTCAGCAAACTATATCAGTAGTCATTCAGAAGTGATTGTGTAGTTTCCAGTAGATATTCTGTATGGCCTGTTCCCCAGCCACACAAATATACACTTATGTCAATCATTTCTCATGTATGATTGCCAGAAGTAGGACATATCAGAGACAGTAATGAATCTCCACTTCTTGCTATTGGACACCTCATCCTATATGCAAACTGCAATAAAAATTAAATTAAAAAAAAGTGCAAGTATTTGTTGCTGAGGGCAGTAGGTACTGTCACCACAATGCTCACAGATCAATCTGGATTCCTACCACAAACTGTGAAATGAACAAAGGAATACAGCAAATTGGAGCTTTCATGCACCATGATCTGTCCCTATCCCCACACCAAAGCACATCAATGATCAGTTTATTATGATCACTTTATTTGCCCTTTACTTTCATTTAGTCTTTGCCTCCAACACTTCTGAAAACACATCTCATCTATGATTGCTGAAAGTGGTAAAATGGCCACAGTTATATATTTTCCACTTGCTGCTATGGGGCACCCCACCTCCATGTCAATTACCATAAAACATAAATAAAGAATAATAAATACAAATGCATAGTGCTATGGATAGTGTATACCATTGCCATAGCACACATGTATATCTGGTTTTGTGCCAGCCAAAAGTAAAAGAAAATCAGTGCAAATGTGTTTACAACTTGGTGCTTTCTGAGACTATGCTCTATCACTACTCCTCCCACTTAACTGACCAAGCCACAGCAATAATCACTTTATTGTAATCATCCTAACTGTCCTTTCCTTTTATCCACTGATGACTCCCACAGTAAAACTAGTAGTATAGGCCTTATGTTGCTGTTACCAGCTTTCCCTGCCTACATCATATGTATGGTAAATAAAGTAAAACATGTGTATATTTTTCTATGGGCAGTGTCTACTATTACCACTGCTAACTGTTTTATCTGAATTTCTGACAGAAAGTAAATAAAAGTCATACCTGCAAGATAATAATCATACTTGAATATCCTCACTTCTGCACTTCTTGGTAGTCTCTAGTCATATGACTAGGGATTGTTAGTTAAGCACTGTGATTGATTACTACAGATAACTGATTGCAGGTGCATTGGCTACATAGTATTAGGAAACGGGCTTCTTATCCATGTCCTGTTACTATATTAGTTGGGTAGAGGTATGAAATTATATTAATAAATTGTGACTTCTTACTTCTGGGTTAAAGTTCCCTTTGATTTTAATGGTAAGCTGTCAGTTAATTATCTGTCCAGTACATTTCTTATACTATCCAGATAATTACTTTATAGATATGCTGCAAAGGAGAGCTTTTTTTCTTATTTTAAAAATGGCTTCATGCTTTAAAAATAAGATACAAAAAAGATGCACTAAAATAGAATAAACTCTGCACCTGTACCAAAGGCCCAACCATGCAGTGTCACATTTACTTGTAACCTGCAGTTAAGAGGTTAGCAGTGACAAGTATTTGTAGACAGATGATATTTGTAGATAGATGATATTACTAACACCCGGATTCACTAATCTTCCATGCAGGACTAACTCAGTCCTGCACGGAAGTGCCCGTGTAGGAGCAGGACGACAGTGCGGCATGCATAATAATGACGGCATGCTGCCCGAGCTCCTAGGCTTACATGGAGCATGTATGAGTGCATGTGGCATGTCTGAGAGAATAAACACACCCCTGCAATGTAGCAGCAGCTGTTAAGAAATGAGCGAGATTGTTCATAAGTGTCCTCATATCCACACCAACAGTCCCCCATGTGTACAACAACAGGACATATAAATTAAAAGAAGAAACCCTTTTATTTATTTTTTTAAAATCCAAGTACAGCTAACCGTAGGTGCGCGGCTATGGTTATAGCAGCTTAAAAGGCTGAAGAGGATAACAAGAAAGATATATGCAAATGAAGCAGCACAGCAGTGGTGTAGTAGGCAAAGCATTCGCCTACTGAGCAGGCATTCCCGGTTCAAATTCCACTGCAGTACATTCCATTTTCCCTTCAAATCACTCTATGATAAATATCTTTTGTGACATAACCTAATAAATAACATACATTTGTGAACTGCAGTACTGCATTTAATGCAGATGTGAGGTGTCAGTGTCATAATGTTGCAAAGTTCACAGATAATCACATGTGCTCCATAAAGTATCACAGATACAAATGGAAGGTAAACTGTGTAATGAATGATAACTCCATACATTTTCCAAATCATTCACCTCCCCAAGAACCATTACACTATTGCTGTCTAAAATGTAGCACTAGTAAGTGGTAGTAAGAGGTAGTAAGCATATTTAAGCACTAGTAAGTGGGTTTAAGCGCATTTGTGAGGGGGTAAGCAATGCTCACACAGGTTAAGCAAGACCGAAGCTAACTGTAAGCATATGTAACTGGAGGTTAGCATTGCTTACCCTCACACAAACCAGCGCAAACCCGCTTACAATTGCTTAAAGTGCCTTAGTCACTCTGTATCTAACAGCTCCAGCCCAGCAACAAGATAAACAATATTCCCAAGTTGCAAACCCTGGACCCTGCACACTATACGCAAAGTGATTCAACACTAAGCCATGACAGATACACATACAGCTTATGTTATCACAAACATATCATCCAGCACAGTCATTCAACAGTATAGGAAATGTATGTAATTATGTAGATGTATGTGTGTGTGTATGTATGCACAAATATATATATATATATATATATATATATATATATATATATATATATATATATACACACACACACACACACACACACACACACACACACACACACACACACACAAACACACACACACATATATGTTATGTCATCAAATATAACCCCTACTGTACATAACGTGTAGCAGTCTGATATCTCACTGGCTTGTTGTTAAATATGATGACACTAATTATGGTGTACAGCACATATGCACCACTGCATGCACAACATGTGTACAAAGGTTGACAGAGTTGTAGCTGGAAGCACATACACAGGGCCAATATTGACATGTTGCTGTGATAACCTCATACATTTGCTGTTGTAATGGGGTTTGTTGCAAAATATGTCCTATGGGGGGTATGAAGACAGTAACTGTCACTGCTTTCACCATCTACAGACTGCAGTCCTCACACTACCTTCTGTAATCCACAGACAGATGCTCCATGGGTAACACATGAAACCAAAGGCACAACACACTGCCCAGTCTGCAGATGATCCTGCAGATGGGGATACCTCATAAACATGGAACTCACATGGCAGGTATTGAGACATGTAGGAGAGCCATATCCACACACACTGTTAAACCAACATTACTCCAAATGCAGTATAACAGCACTTACAGTCTGTAGTTAGGTCAGGCACATCCCCCTCATGTGTGTTGCCCTGTTTCCACAGTGTATGCCTTTAGAGGTAAATCCCCAGTCCATCTGAGATGCTGTTTGCCAAACAACAGATCTAGTTCTTGCTCACAGTGAATGAAAAGGGCTAACACCAACATGATGTTCCTAGATATTGGAGCGTGTTTCCATGCAATTGGCTATGTTAATGTCACCCCAGCTGTTCCACAAGCAATCAGCTAGGGGAAGGCTGCAATTCGTGCAGAGGCCATCAGCTGATCATGAGAATCACTTAAAATACACATGCTGCTGCCTAAGCAAAGCAGGTGTAGGTCTCCACATCCACCAGAGAGGCAGTGGGAGGGGCAGACAGAGGCAAAGACAAGTCAGGGAGGGGTAGGAGAGTAAAACTTAAGCACGTTTGTGTCACACACTTACCAACACAGTGTATTAAACCTCTGACGACTATGTAGTGCTATCACAGTTCTATGCAGTTATTGGATGCGCCACATGGGTTACCTGTTGTGGAGCCCTCAGAACATATATGTGATGGTGAGTGACATCTGCAACAGGGATATGGTAGCTATACGGTAGGTGATGTACACGTGCCTGTCCGCATGAACAGGTGCCAGCATCAACACAGCCACACTCTCACAGGGACACATGCACAATGACACACTTGGCAGGGCCAGGATTACAACTCATCAGTAGTGGGATTGCCACGACACATCAATGTGCAGGTATCACATGCACCATATGGGTCATATGAGTGTTGTATGGGCAAAGGGTATGTTGAGGTGGTTGACATCAGACAGCATGCTTCAGTATGCCCATTGGGATTGTAGGGAGTGTGGATGTGAACATATGCATCATATAACACACACACAAACACATAGGAGTATGTGCATGGGTGCATGTCTGCACGGGTGTGTGGTGGTTGACTGTGCCAGATGGCTGTACAAGGCTAAGTGATGGGTATACCTTAGCATCAAGCCACATGACAATGGTCTGCATTGTGGCCCAAGGATGTAGTGTCTGCATTTGCCCACACAGGTGGGTATTGTATCACCCATCCAGTCACCTGGGTGACTATTGTATGTGGCCAATGCTGTGCATCACTTGCCATGTATGTGTTCCTTACTCCATGACATGGATAGTTTCTGGGATGTGCACACCTCCCACATGCATGGACAGTGACATGTGGAACTGTATCTGGGGTGTCTGGCCCATGTTGTGAACACAGATTATCATCAGATGTGCCAGTCTTGCCCACCTGTGGCAGGAACTGGTAATGGACAGCAGGTTTACCCTGCACCTAGATAGATAGCATGCTCACAGTATCTGGTGTCAGTGGCATCTGTCAATACAGGGCATGCTGTCAGGCATGGCATATCCTTTGTGGGTCACATATGATGGCACCACAGGTGTTGCAGGTGTCCATTGGGGAACATGGGGAAGGTGCACTGTGTGCATGTATGTGCATATTGGACAGATGGACAGGGTGCCATGCCCTCTGTAGCCCACTGCTATCACCTCATAGTTACTATCAGTGGCCAATATGCAATGTACTACCCACATATTGGCTGTTGCCCAGGCATGTGTGCGTGTGTATGAGACATGGGTAGAGAGTGTGCTCTGGGTAATACTGGGGTTGCTAACTGTGATTGCCTGGCCTTGATGTCACATATATGAGTATGGCTTTGCACCCCAGCCTCTCAGCTATTTCACATCTGTTAACTCTGTACAGTGGACATTGAAATATATAGTAGCGCCACCATATAAGAAATATACAAAACCCGCTCCACATTGGCCACACACTCACACCCACCTCCACACAGGATACAAGGTACAAACACACACACTTGTCATGTCATGAACCTCTGCCTAACTAGTTTATTACACTACAACACTATGCAGTTATAGCACGAGCCATGGACATTACTGGAGTACTCCTTCCCCCAAGGTGTATATCACATTGGATGACATCGGCAGGATTGCCAAAGTAGGACTTTCGAAATGTAGTGAATGTGACTAGCCTAAAATGCATTTCTCCCTACACAGACAATGACACACACACAAAACATCCACAACCAACATGTGTGGGTATAGAAACCCTAACAGAGGTCTATATCATACTACAGCATGGAGCTGTTATAGGACGCACCACGAGGACTCCTGGAGAATTTCTTCACCAAAGGTGTATTTCACAATGAATGACATCAGCAGGATTGCCAAAGTAGGCCATTTGAAATGTACTGCGTATGACTAGCCTAAAATGCATTGTTCCCTACACAGACAGTGGCTCACACACAAAACATCCACAACCGACATGTGTGGGTATAGAAACCCTAACAGAGGTCTATATCACACTACAGCAGGGAGCTATTATAGGACTCACCACGGGAACTCCTACAGAAGTCCTCCACCAAAGGTGTATTTCACAATGAATGACATCAGCAGGATTGCCAAAGTGGAGCATTTATTAGGAGTGTGAATACCCTAAAAAGCATTGCCCTCTTCACAAACAGACACACACACACACTTGCCATGTCTGGGATTAGAACACCTAACTAACTACTTTATCACACTACAGCAGTATGCAGTTACAGGACGCACTATGGAGATTACTATAGCAATAACCCATGCCTGGGTGTGGGTAATGCTGGATTTACCCATGGTTGGCGTGGTTTGGTCCTGAGGGCGAAGCCCGAGGGACCAAACAAAGCCAACTGTGGGTAAATCCAGCATTATCCACACCCAGAAGTGGGTTATTGCTATTATACAATGACATTATTTAAGAAAAAAATAATTACTTTTCTTAAATAATGGCATTGTATAATGCCTCCTTGCTGCCCTTCCACAGCTGTCTGGTATTCCGCGGAAGTTCTGATGTACTGCGCATGCCTACGCAGTACATCAGAGCTGTGGGCAAAAGCAACAGAGAAAGAAAGATCTCCGTTGCTTTTTACTGTTTCACTATGTTAAATGGGTTTAACATAGCGAGACAGCTTTGAAAAAAGCAACGGAGAATCTCCGTTGCTTATTTTAAAGCTGTCTCGCTATGTTAAATGGGTTTAACATAGCGAGACAGTTTTGAAAAAAGCAACATAGAAAGCAAGATCTCCGTTGCTTTTTACAAACTGTTTCGCTATGTTAAATGGGTTTAACATAGCGAGACAGCTTTAAAATAAGCAACGGAGATCTCTGTTGCTTATTTTAAAGCTGTCTGCTATGTTAAACCCATTTAACATAGCGAGACATGTTTAAAAAAAAAAAAACGGAGAAAGCAAGATCTCTGTTGCTTTTTACACACTGTGTCGCTATGTTAAAGGAGTTTAACATAGCGAGACAGCTTTAAAAAAAGCAACGGAGATCTCCATTGCTTTTTAAAACCTGTGTCGCTATGTTAAACTCCTTTAACATAGCGAGACCGTGTTTTAAAAAAGACTTATACTAATGGAAAAAGTCCGGGCGACCGGACCTTTTTCCATTAGTATAAGTCGATTTACAATGTGCACGCTGACCAATCAGCGTGCACGTTTTGGAATATTAATGGGGGGGGGTCATGGTATAATGGACTATAACCTTCCCAGAGGTATATTTCTATGTGGGTGACATCAGCAGTCTTGCCAAAGTTGAGTATATGAATTGTAAGGTGTGTGAGGAGTACTCTAAAAAGCACTGCTTTCTATACAGAGAGACAGACACAATTGCCATGTCTGGGATTAAAACACTTACCTAACTACTTTATCACACTACAGCAGTACGCAGTTACAGGACTCGCTATGGAGATTACTGGGCTACAACCTTCCCAGAGGTGTATTTCTAGGTGGGTGACATCAGCAGCCTTGCCAAAGTTGAGTATATGAATTGTAAGGAGTGTGAGTACCCTAAAAAGCATTGCTCTATACACAGTTAGACACACACACACAAACATACACAGTTGCCAAGTCTGGGGTTAAAACTCCTACCTAACTAGTTTTTCACACTACAGCAGTACACAGTTATGGGATGCACCACAGAGATTATTGCGACACAATACTCCCAAAGGTGTATTTCACATTGGATGACCTCAGCAGGCTTGTCATAGTAGGGCTACGGGGAGGGCAGTGTGTGTGCATGAGCCATGACTCATTCATCTAGGAGTTGACACGCCACATGCGGGCACACACAGGGTCATATTTCACAGGTATGTGTATACAGCTGCTAGATGACTACTTCCTTGTACAGTCATGTTGCACAGCTGGAACGTGCACCACATAGTCTGTAATGCTGCCAGATACTGGTGGCTAGTATCTGTAGTGAGTGACATCTGCACCTCATGTGTTTGGGGCCCTTTGGCTGTGTGCTGGGTGGGACAGGCCTGGATGGCTCCTTGTCACAGTCACCCTCTTCCACACATCTATGTACATCTACCTTTGGCTTATTATAGTGTGTTGTCCTGACATATATGTCTGTATTCCTATTCACTGTGTATGCAAGGCATGAGTGGTGCATACTGACGAGTGTCTGCACTAACAACTGCAACTGCTGGATATGTCTGGTCCACTGGTGTTTGCAGACATGGCCTTCATGTGTTTAAGTGTATGAGCATGCCCAGACTGGCTGTCTGTATTGAATATGTGGATCAAGTCCAGGTAGTTTGTGCTGCAGTGCTGACCTTTGTGTTGTACACTGACAGGTAGCATGCTGTCTCTGTAGGGTATCTATCAATCATTTGGTTTTGACTGCTACTACATTTCTGCATAGCAGGGGGGAGGGCACACCTGACTGTTTTTACATTTCTACACAGGAGTGGGGGGGGCACACCTGACTATTACTACATTTCTACTTAGGATGGGGGTGCACACTTGACTATTACTACATTTCTACACAGGATTGGGGGGGCACACCTGACTGTTATTACATTACTATGTAGGATGGGGGGGGCACACCTGACTATTTCTACATTTCTACACAGGATTGGGAGGGCACACGTGACTGTTATTACATTACTTTGTCTGATGTAGGGGCACACCTGCCACTTGTACACATTTGCTATGACTGTACGGGTATGTCATGTACTCCATTTCATTCAGTATTCTTACCTATCATGCTGACTAGAGGCATATCAGTGTACTACTGATCATAGCTTTGGTTGCCCTACATATTAATGTCTGACTTCCTATCCTTCAGAACTAACATCCCACTGCCTGACCTGCTGTAGTCTGTCTGTGTAGGCCTGGGTGGGAGGTTAACCATAGCCGTCATTCAGGGGCCATAGCACAGGCTCTGTTTGTGTTTGTTTACACCTGTCCTGCTGGCTGGGATTGTTGTTGGGTATGTGAACCACCCTGACTGGCATGTGTGAGTCATATGGACACACATGTTGCTCATCACATTTCCTGCAGTGGATTTTGTCACCCTGTGTATTACTGGTTACTATGGTGAGTCCAGTATGTGTTACAGATGTCATGGTGCCACTATGGGTGTCTACTGTCTGCTGCCATCACATTCAGCCACCCAATTCCCTTGCATGCTCACATCCATACCATAGCTACAGGTAATGACATATTCTACTCCATTTGGCAACTGATAGGTTGATTGACTTACCTTGAGGGTGTGCCAGTCTTGCGGTTGGTGCTGAAGGGCTGCCTATGTTAGATGCACATAGTACACTCCCTATACATGGTTGAGCACAGGTAGTGTCATGTTTGGCATCCCTTTTACTGTATGTGCGAGTCAGAGAGAGGTATCATTCCCTGGGTCCCTACTGTGTCAGTGTATGTGCTATGTGTTATCTCTTTGCCATGGCCTCAGCATACTGGGCATGCCTCCATCTGCCTACTGGGGCAGGCTCAGGCTGTTCCTCCTCTGAGTCACTCTGTGCCTGTGCAGGCCTTGGCATTGGTGGTGGGCTGTGTGGCCCTGCCCCGTGCTGTTCCTGCTGCAGCTGTTTCCACAGGATCATATTGTGTAGCATGGCACATACCATAACAATTTAGGTACTTGTAGCTGGTGAGTACTGCAAGGCTCCACTGGATGTGTCCAGACTCCGGAACCATGACCTGAGCATCCCAAGCACGTGCTCTATTATAACTCTGGTCTGTGCATGTGCCTCATTATGGCATTCTTGTTCAGGTCTGTGTGCATTTCTGATGGGTGTCACAGATGACCTGGCAGTTGATGGAGGGGATTCCCTTGCGGTTGATGTAGGCCCTACCCTGATCACCAGGTGGTGCTTTGATGCATATGTGCATGCAGTCTATAGAACCCACTACCTCAGGGTATTGTGTTATTTGGTGGAAGAGATGCATATTGCTGGCCAACACCTCATGGGTGTTGAGGAAATATACATGCTCACTGACATGTGCTGACATGGCATCCAGGAACTGGTGGAATACTCTGGATGCTGATGACTGTGAGATCCCCATGGTATCCCCTGTTGAGCTTTGGGAGGTACCTGTGGCTAGTATTCCTAGGCCTACATATACCTTGGTATCCACTGGAATGGGTTCCCCTCAGTCAGTTTGGTGTGTCAGGTGTGGCCAGCATAGCTCAACAATTTACTGTAAGAGGTCTCTGTCCACCCTATAGTGCACCAATATCTCCAGCTCATGTAGCCCCTGGTAGGTTACCCTGGGTCTGTACACTCTTCTCCATCTCCTCACTGTGGGTTGATCAGCAGCATTCACATCCTCACCACCCTCAGCCTCTTGCCCATGTTGTTCTATGTTGCCTGCTGCAGCTCTTCTCATTTTGTAGGTTTGTTTGTTAAAATTTCCCCACTTGTATACACCAGAGGTGTAAAGTGTGGGAAAAACCAGAGGGGTGGGTGTTTGCATAGTTCATAGCAGTGTTCTGGGATGGGCTTCTCTGCTGCCTGTGTAATTGGCTGATTCTGATACATTTCACCTGCCAGCTAAGCTAGTATTCCTTCATTAATTTCCTATTGCTGTTTTCCCTTCCCATTGCCTTCCTGTTTATACCCGTGTGCACACCGCACAAACAGAATGCTCAAATGTGCACACTGCTGCTATTTCCTGCTTTAACTTTTTTTTCTGCCTTTAACACCTGGTGCTTGGTGCACATACCCGCTTAGGCAATGTAAAGAGTGCTAGGCAGGTTTAAACACACCCCCTAGCTTAGCTGTGATAAGCTAGGAGCAAATCCGAGCCACAGGGCTCCAATCCGCTTACAGTATGCCTGACACATGATGTCACCTACCTCCTAGGCTTGCACCAAGCTATTTCTACTCCTACACTGTTGTGACCTGACTCACATGTTGGGGAAAACTGGGATTCACTATCCTTCCCCTTATTTGTATAAGACTGCCTGCTAATGCATAGTTACATGTCTCACACTAAGCCTCGCCCCTTAGCAACCACTACTCACTGGCCAGGTTGTCTTCCGCCTGCCATTGACTTGCATGGAAGAATAGTGATTTTAGTTAGAATGCTTATTTTAGGTTTATTTTATTATTTTCCCCCGATCCCGTTTGCACGCCGCTGTCCTATGCTTAAACAGCTGAGATCGGCTAAAAAAAATAAAAGTTGATTTTTTTATTTTTTGTAATGTTTGCAATGCCGATGGCTTTATACTTGGCCATTGGCATGCTTACTACATGATATGCAGCCTTTATTTGGAGCTGTCATAGCTCCGTTTTGGATTTTGCAGAAATGTACTTGGTTACTAACCGAGTACATTTCTGCAGATTGCACTAGTTTTGCACAGACTGTTGCAAGCTTCCTGGATTGCAAAATCACCTCATTTGCATGGATTTCACCTGCAAATGGGGTGATTTTCATACCAGGGCTTAGTCCATGCAAGATTAGTGCAGGAGCGCTCATGCACACCCCTGCAGGCTGTTCCTGGATCACATGGCAGAATACTGCCTGCTTGAGCTCCTGCAAGCTTTTGAGAATCCGGGGGTAAGTATTTGTAAACAGATGATATGTATTATAAGTTATGCATTATGAATATAACTAAACTATGATATGACATGCATATTGTTTGGCTTCCATCACAGAGGAAGCATATGTACGTAGAATGCTTCATTCATATATCTTTGAGACTAACCTGTGCCCCCAATAACACTGCAGGGGATGGATGAGATTGCCAATATTGTCATCTGGGCTGTCCAGCCTACCCCTTATGTCTTGGGCTCCTTGGAAGACAACATGGTCAGCAAATGTGCAACTTTGTGGAACCATAGGAGAGTCATGGGGTAATGGTTTGTGATTTCAAGAACCCACCAAGGTGGTGGGGACATTTAGGCACCAGATGGTAGCTATTTAGATGGACTGTATCATGATCATGATAATCTGATAAGTATCATAACTAATGTCACTGTGACACTAGTCCAACCTAAAATAATGAGTGCTGATGTAAGCACAGGGGACCAAAATACCCTCATTTGCTCCACTTATCTGCTGGTTTTCTCAGGTTTCATGTCTCCAGGTTGTTGACCCAATGTCAGGTCCTACTGTGGTATCACAGATTCACAGATCATAGGATCATAAAATCATAGAAAGTTACTAGGCTATTGGCCCTGAGGCCCTTATAAGCCTAGCCAAGAGTTTAGCCCATGTTTAGACAAATCAGCACCTGATACTCCTGTTCAGCAGGGACTGAGGTGGAATCTCAGGGGTGTATTTTCTGTTTCCCATCCAGTTATCCAGGTTGCACTTAAAAAGGGATAATGAGGTACTCTGCTTGATGTGGAGAGGGAGCCTATTCCACAGATGGAGGAGTCTCTGGGATACAAATCTGTCCCACCAACACGTCCTATTGATGTCATAGACGAAGTTGAAGTAGTGCATGTGGGTTACTCGAGTAGAACTTGACTTGCAGATATGCAGCAGTCTCATCAAGGTGGGGTGTGAGATTGCTTTTTATGCCACACAGAGGTCACCTCTGAGGAGTCTGCATGAAACTGAGTAGAGGGACAGAGTCTGTTTATGGTGGATGATTGAGGTCCTGGATTTTCCTGGTGAGGAACCTCTGTAGTCTTTCCAGCTGCTGCATGTGCTTTGCAAGGTATATGCCGAAAGGGGCATTGCACTCAATAATGGGCCTTACAAGGAAAGACTACAGGGATATTATGACCTCCTATTTTTACTTATGAGGTCAAAAGTGAAATTGCTATCAATCCCAAATCCCTCACAACTGATTGCATGCTTAAGAAATTGTTATTAATGTGGAAATTTGTGGAGACATCACTCTTCCCAAAGGGGGTGATGATGCATGTTTTGGTATTCAGCTTGAGGCTATGTTTCTGGCACCAGTCATTTGTTTGGGTGAGACCTTCTTGGAGGATATCCACATCACTAGGGGAATTGATGACAGCACCAGCTTGCAGTCATCTACAAACTTAGTCAGCCATAGCCCATTGGTTTTGGCCTGCGCCTCAGAAAAGTATATATCAAATAGCAGATGCCCCAAGACTGATACCTGGGGTATGGCGCTTGTTACGGGTCTACTGCTTGAGGTGGTTTTCCCTATTTTGACTAGGGGGGTTCTATCAGTGAGCCAGTTTGCTACTCATCTGGTAACATAAGGATTGATGCCTAATTGAGAGAGTTTATGTATTATGCCTGAGTGGGGAGTAGTGTTGCAGGCTTTGGCAAGGTCAAGGTCGGCGGTGTGCACTGTATTCCCCTCATCCATGGCTTTGGTGACTGTCTCAAAGAAGTCGACCAAACTTAGACATGACTTCCCCTTGACAAAGATGGTATCTTACACAGTTGCACTGATACATGAAGTCATTTGTTGCACCCATACAATGGATCATAGGACACAGAAGTTGAATTTGCCAACCATACTCTTGGCAGATGCTGTGTAGGCCAGACCAATCTATAGTAGTAGAAAGTTTAATTTTTTTATATTTTCAAAATTATTTTTGTATAAAATATCATTATGGTGCTATATGGGTTGTCATCATTTGCAGAATTTTGTTGCACTGTGCATTGAAAGTATGCAGAGTCTAATGTTTATGTACAGAGTGGATCTGTACATGTACAATTAATCGGTCTGTCCTGCTGGGTATGGTTCATCTTACCTGTCATACAGTACAATATGTCTGGTTGTGGGGTTGTGCTTAATGTTCTCCTTTACCATGTTCAGTTAGGCTGACATGCTTAAAGGTATACGGTTCCAGCATCTGTGTCCTGTATATGTGGTACACCATTTACATTGTGGGGCAATATTACATGATTACTGAACATTCACACAAACTTGTTTACACAGCAGTGTTGTATTATGAATCATGCATGATATGATTCACTTACTATAAGTCCAATAAATATTCTTCCATAATGACGAACTGTGTTTATGAATTTGGTGGTTTGCTATTTAAGTAAAATAAGCTGGCTTTGAATGATATGCTTTTGTTCTGCTGTCAGCATTAGCAAGAACAGTTTAGTTTGTAACTAGGGTGTCCACACTGGGACTGGTCATTGAACAAAAACAGCTTAATAAGTAATGCTAATACAGTCATGTCAGTTGATTTGCATATCTCATTCTGTTTCAGACCAAAAATTGTTTACAGATTGGCAATCTAAAAAATATGTGTACACACACACACACACACACACACACACACACACACACACACACACACACACACACACACACACACACACACATATATAAATATATACTGTGTGTGTGTGTGTGTGTGTGTGTGTGTGTGTGTGTGTGTATATATATATATATATATATATATATATATATATATATAGGCAAATTTACATACATTTGGTGTACATCTTCAACCTGCTACAAAGAATATTTTTGTATTTTTCCAGCATATGATGTGTTAAGAATGTTTTGTACAATAAATTGTATGAAAATATTCTACAAAGGGGAGAGCAGTCAATGCTATGCGGAAAGTGTAAATCAGATGTTACTTTATTATCTGGAATATCTTTACCAGATTACTTCATATATTTCCAAATGTTTGAATATATTCTCCCACCCCTCCTATATGGTGCCCTCATCCTCACAAACCTACACTCTTCACTTAAAACTAAGCTTGACATATGCTACAATAAACTAGCCAGATTTGCAGCAAATGCTAGATCCTCTTCTCATCACTGTTCCTCTCTGCATCAACTTAACTGGCTAGAACTCCCACTCTATCTCACCTACCTCTATTTAACTACAGTTCATAAAATAATATATAGACCAAAAGCCTGTCCATCTCTCTCCTCTATGTTAACTCTGTATCATCCAAACAGACCTCTTAGATCAGAAAACAAAATACTACTGAAGGTTGAAAACCCCCAACTCCCAGCTGGTCAAATGCTTCATTCCTTCACTACCTCCAAACTTTGGAATAACCTCCCTACCTCAATAACCTCCATCCCAACCCCTGCTCTCTTTAAAAACTCCCTTAGACAACACCTCTCTTCCTGCTGGTTATGCCCATGCCAAAAATAACATCTGTTGCTTCCCCTTTCTCCCCTCTTACCACTCCTGCTTATTGGAGGCTAATATGTAGTCAACATAACTAGTTCTGCTGCCTTACCTAATACTGTTCCTCCACTACACTTGTGCGAGCATTAATACTTGTATATATGAAATGTTTCCCTCCACTACTCTTGTGCAAATGTTAATACTTGTATATATGAAATGTATGCCTCCTCTTCATGTAACTACTATAGCCTAAACATGACTGTAAATACTT
Organism: Protopterus annectens; assembly: GCF_019279795.1. Lineage (NCBI taxonomy): Eukaryota > Metazoa > Chordata > Ceratodontiformes > Protopteridae > Protopterus > Protopterus annectens. Next base: position 1,322,204,003 of record NC_056733.1, read on the forward strand.
GTCGAGGTTGTTTCTATACTACCATAAAAATTTATATTTAATTCTTTGAATCTGCCAAAGAAATTCTACATTTATATTTGTTTAAAAATGTAAACTTTATTTACTTATATGGAGCTTTTCACTCCAGGCCTCCACTAAAAATGGGCTCATGTTGGCCCAGTGGACTTTCCCGGTAAACAAATGCAATAAATACATATTTATTCTTTGCATTTAATAGTAATGTATAAAGTATTACAAATATATAATTTAGAATATGAGTATGTTTGGGTATGTATCTACATTTTATCTGAGATGTTTTTTTCGGTTACCAGTCTTACAAATGGAAAAGATAACTTACAGATGCAGAAGGTTTTTTAAACTAATGTGTGACTATGATCATTTCTGCATGTTTGTTGTTCTACTGTTAGCTGTATGAAATGTTGGCAACCATCATTCAAATGCCCAAGTATTTTGTATGTACAGTCTCTAACTATAGGCACTGTTCATAACTAATAATTGCTGGCACTTGTCTAAGCAAGGCTGATATGCATTTTATCTGCATACCAAAGCACTAGTGATTCAGAAAGTGCAATATACAAGAGGAGTTTGTATGTGTTTTTTCCCCATGTTCTAAATATTATATGCCATGCACAGGGTACAAATGCAAGCAATCCCCTCTCCCCGATCATACATGATTTTTCAATGCAAAATCATTGGACTACCAGGTGATCTCAAAGGGATAACCAACAGGATAGTAGCTATGTACAGTACCATGATGTTGCATGTCAGAGTACAGCAATTCACCTTCATGGAAAGTTGAGCAATACATTGCTAATGTAAAACAAAACAAAAAAAAAGAACATGTGCATTGCAAGATAGGCAAATTCCTACCAGCAATGGAGCATCATGTTACTATGTGATACTGAAAAACTTGCTATCCCAAACAAATTTGTCCTTGTCCTGCCAACACAAAGATGCTTGTGAGTGTTTGTTACTTTGATCTCAAGCTGTACTTAGATATCCTAATTACCATGCCATGGCAATAATCCTAGCTTTGCATTCAAACCTAATGACTGTGACATTTTTGTAAATCAAAGCCAAGCATGATGGTGACACACAACAAAGCAGGGGACACCTGTTTTGTACATAGGTGTTCTTTACTGTACTATCCTATGGTATCATGCAGCTGCAACGCAGTGTAGCAACTGTAGAGATGTCGGGAGGGGGGCAGGAATGAATTAAGCATTGGAGAGTATTATACACCACTCTGCACATGCTTTTCTTTACACAGTTCATAAAAAAGTGTGGAGATTTGTACTCCTCACATAATGGCAATGATTCATATTCCAGAATCAATATCCTGCACAGTTGCAAAGTACTTACAAACTTCAATGTATTATTTCTCTGAATTTCAGGGCCTGCTGGCAGATTTGGAATTTAAAAAAAAAAAAAAATATATATATATATATATATATATAGATCACCTTCAGTTGACCGAAACGCCGATTCGCCGACATGCGGAAGAGGAACACGAACGGACCGACATGCTGGAATCCCGACAGCTGGAAGACCGACAAGGGGAATGTGTAAGCGCGACTTGGTAAGTATGCAATAGTGAGGGATTTAGGATTAGGGAGCGGACAGGTAAGTGTGCAATAGTGAGGGATGTAGGGTTAGGGTATGTGACAGGTGAGTGTGCGGTAGTGTCGGAGTTAGGGTTTGGGTAAGGTAAGTGTGTGTTAGTGACGGGTTTATGTTTTAGGGTGGGTTAAGTGAGTTAGGGTTAGGGTGCAGGTAGGGTAAGTGTGCGGTAGTGTCGGACCTTGGGGTTAGGGGTGGGTAAGTGAGTTAGGATTAGGGTGCAGGTAGGGTAAGTGTGCGGTAGTGTCGGACCTTGGGGTTAGGGGTGGGTAAGTGAGTTAGGGTTAGGGTGCAGGTAGGGTAAGTGCGGTAGTGTCGGACCTTAGGGTTAGGGTTTGGGTTAGGGCTAGTGGATATGTCATGTAGTGTACTGTGTTGTTTATGTGTAGTGTGTCGGTGTAATGGTGTTCGGTGTTTTGCGTTGTCGGTATTTTTTGTTGTTGGTCTTTTGGTGTCGGTGATTTGTGTTTCGCGCTTTGGCTTTCGTAAATCGGTGATCCATATATATATATATATATATATATATAAATATATATATATATATATATATATATATATATATATATATATATATATATATATATATATATATTATGGTCCATTCAGTATAATAAAACAATAAAACTTTCAGTTATCTGTGAGTATTTGCAACAGGGGAAGGAAAATGCATTCATAAGTACCAGTAAGTAGACCAGGACATGCAAACTATTTCGAGCTATCCACACACGACTAATACTGTGGCCAGCTTGAATGTTTCAAATAAGGTTACAGTGGTAACAGAAAACAATTTTTCGATTTACAATTATAACAGCATTAGTTTGGGAACAGAACATTTTGATTTATTCACCAAGGGACTGCATTTTGTGCCAGCATTTTCTAACAGGATGGAACAGGAGTTGATAGATTTAAAAATGTTTAGCAGGCAACAGAACCTAATGCTTTATTTTAAAGGGGAACTTCCTATAAGTATGGAGCTTTCACGTAGGAGTACATTTAACCCACCTATGGACCCAACAGTCAAGATATTTGAAGAAATGATGGAAAAAGACATCAGGATGATTAACAATAATAAGCAAAGAAATGACCCCCATAATATTAGTAGGAATGAGAGGAATTTAATCAAGGATCTCAAAAGTAATAACTGTAGGGCTATGAAAACAGATAAGGGGGGGGGGGGGTTAGTTCTGATGTATAATTCAGATTACATTCAGTACATTGAATGGATGTTGCAGGACCCGGAGCAGTATGAACAGGTGTCCAGGAATGAGTTACATATGGCATACTCAAGAATTTCTTCCATTTTATATGACCACCTTTTGCAAGGGGTTTTTAATGAAAAATTGTATAATTTTTTAATTGTTGCCAAGCCAAGAATTCCTGTAATATTTGGCATCCTGAAAACACACAAAGGTCTTGACCCCCTACACTTCAGACCTATAGTATCTGGGCAAGGAGGTATAACAGAACCGATTGGGAAATTTATAGACCACACTTTGAAGCAATTTGCTGCTTCTTTGAAGTACATCTGCAGGGATTCTTGGGTTTTTCTTAGGGGTCTGCAATCCCTAGCATACCATCCGGATCTATTGCTGGTAACTATAGACATTGTTCAACTGTTCCCCAGTATACCTCATTCTACAGGACTGAAATGGTTTAGTGATGTTTTAGTTAAAGAGGCGAAACTTACTTCCAACACCACAAACTTGTTGGTGGAGTTAATGGAACTAATCCTGGAAAATAATTTCATTTCTTTCAACAGTCATTTCTACAGGCAAAAATCAGGTGTTGCAATGGGGGTGGCCTGTGCCACAGTTTACGCAAACATAGTGTTGCATAAATGGGAAAACACATATATTTTTGGCACAAAGTGGGCACAGTACATCAAGCATTATGTCAGATTTCTTGACGACATTTGTTTTGTATGGAGTGGTACTAGGGCAAATATGGAGGAATTTTTTCATTACATTAACAGTACTACTTCTTTTCTAACCTTTACACACTCATTGAGTTTTGACAGCTTGAATTACTTGGATGTGCACTTGGTTAAAGATAAAGTTAACAATAGGTTCATATCAAGTGTGTTTAGGAAGCCCACCTATTCAAATGCTTTTTTGCATTTTAAAAGTAACCACCCTGAATATCAAAAAAGAGGCATAGTCAAGGGGCACTTTATCCGTGCCTTCAGAATGTGCAACACAAAGCAGGTGTTTATGGAGGAAATTAGGTTCCTAAAAGAAAGATTCTTTGAAAGAGGGTATCCAAGCCTTCTTCTTGAAGAGCTAGCGACAGAAATTATTAGGTGCAGGGAAACAAAATATCCACCTCTCCTAGACACTACGGGCACATCAATATGCTTAGTGGGCAGTAACCTGCAGAATAAGGAACAAAAAGGATACATCCATACTTTTAGTATTGATTATGAGGTTGTGGAAAACAGTGTAAAGAAATACTGGCCGATCCTAAGACTGGACGATAGGTTGGCTAATATGATTCCAGAATTTCCTAGATTCATTAGACGTAGGGGTACCAATTTAAAAGAAATGCTAGAGATGAATCAGAACAAACCAATGGCAAGTAGTGATAATAAAAAAGAAGGCACATACAAATGTGGAATGTGCAAGCAATGCCCGGCTATATTCAATGGACATAGGTTATATTTACCATCAAGAAAATTCCTATATCAACCAAAGGGCCATTATAACTGCAATGCCAAATTTATTGTTTATTTAGGTTTATGTACTAGATGTAAAAGTTTCTACATAGGAAAGACTGAAAGAACCCTCAGAAGACGTATTTATGAGCATCAGTATGATATAATTAAGAAAAAGGAAACTAATGCTTTTTATAGACATTCCCTTTTTTGTCCTAACATGGAAATTAAATTCATTATTTTAGAACAGCTAAGGTTGGATGAAAGGGGGGGACTGGGGGTCTCTTTTATTTATTTTATTTTTTTATTTTACATTTGTTAACCGGGGGTGTCTGACTGAGCCGAAAAGGCCCTTTTTCAGCAGAGGCCCGGGGAGAAAAGCTCCACAAAGAAAAATTACAGACACATTTAGTTATTTAGACATATTTTAGAATATAAAGAGTTGTTATGGCAGCTAAGATTAGATGCAGGAAGGCGACCAGGGCTCAATGACGCTTGCAGCATTAGCAGCGTTCTTAGGTTAAGGAAGGCTAAATTATGAACTTTCGGTTTTCCAGTGTTTTCAGGGTTTACATATAGAAATAAAATTTTGCTGATTAAACAGCACATTTAAACATTTTTAACATACTAGCATGTGTAAAGTATTGGCTTTTGAATATTGTTTTAACATTGCATAGTTTTAATATTGCATATTTTTAACACTGTACATTTTTATGGCAATCTGTGTGTACACCAACAATTGATTATTAAGTTTATGCATATACTTTGTTGGACATTGCAGTGAGTTGTGCTTGGTAATGGTTTGCCTGCAAGCAGGTTTTGTACCAGCAAATAACTTGAAGGGTTAATTAGACCTTCTCTTTTACTAATTGAATTATTGGTCAAGTTTTGACTATGTATATAAAGAACAACCAGCTTGATTTTATTGTATCTTGAAAAAGCTCAGCACCAGGCTGAGCGAAAGCGCTTGATGAGAGATTTTTGTTTGTTATTAAAGCAAGAAAGTTTTTAGTTGCAGCCTTTCATTTTCTGCCTTGTGGAAGAAGGAATATCAGCATTTCATCAACTTTTTATTCTGGGCTTCCAGAGCCAGCTTCCAGGTTGTGGATCTGCTTTGCTTTATTGGTGCTTTTCACTTGTTCTTGGTTTTCCATTCATAAGTACTGCTTTCATTGGATAACTGAAAACCTCGTTTTGGTTGGAAACATAATCATGCCAAACCCCACATAAATGGATGTAAAGAATTTGGAAATAACTACTGATGAGATCCAATGTTTATGAATGCAGGGATCCAAGGCCTGGCTCTGAAGCACAAAGGGATGGAGCACTGACTGAGACTCGGGCAACTGCGGTTCAGTTAGCTGCACTGGTACTTATGAAGCCAGGTAGGTTGGGAGGGGAATGAAAGGGCATGGTCCATTTGCCTCCTGTGTGTGTGTGGGGGGGGGGGGGCAGAGAGGGATGCATGCCCTTATGAGCACAGTTGGTTGTGCAACTTCTATGGTGGAGACTGGCAAAACCTTCACTCTTGCTTCAGACAGAAGTGCAGGGCTGCCTCAGAGAATTGCTTCTTAGGGAAGTGAGGGGATGCTATATGTAGATTCCCTTTGTTTTTAAGGAATTAGGAGAGGTTTGTAGCATTTCATAAATTAATAACAAAAACTGTAAAATCTCAGTTTTAAAAATGAGAATTAAAACTGGAAGGCACAGATGCTTAGAGTTTCATGGTTTATCTTTTCATACTGGAGACTATTTGCCTGGAAAGTACAGTGCTAGTTTTTGTTGATGTCAGGTGGGCTTTTCAAGGTGTAGATGTCAATGCTGATTATCAAAGGAAGGCACATGAAGCATTTCCTAGATGGGATACCCACTACCTATGTTTGGAACAGTTTCAGATTTTGTTAAAAGTCATATAGTCTGTCTGATAATCATTATAAAATCACTTGTGTTATTTAACTCCTTAGTTTGATATATTAATCAGTTCCATTGTCCACTACAGAGGATTAATACTCACTTTGCCGCCCCTCCCCCAGAAAAAGGCATAATGAGACACTAGAAAGATTGTTACATTTAGCAGGTCAGAAAACTTACTTTTTGCTGTACACTGTTTTCCATCTAGTATTTTTGTGTAGACCAATGTGTTGAAAAATGTAGGAACATAGATTTTGATTGAGTCCCATGATATTTGGACTCGGATAATCCTGCAATTTTAATTTATTCCATTATAGCTGCACATTGCAGCTCTCCTATCGAGGCAACAGACTTTGGGAGTTAAGATGTTTTCCCCCTTATCCTAAAGATGGTTGATCTGGAAGTAATGTTACACAGAGTAGAGGAGATGTGGATGATACAGTGTGCAAGATCACCATCAAAAATTACTTTTTGTTTATTTTATTTTTTAAGTTTAAATTTGAACTGATGAATTTAGAGTAGGCCAGATTCACTGCATTTCAGACTCAGAGGGACAGATTATAAAAATGTTGCTCTCAATGTAAGTGACTTGCTTTGGTGTAAGCCTGACCCAATTCCAAAATATTTTCTCTGGGTGTAGGTGACTCAGTTTGGTGTAAGACTTACACCACGGTGCATATTCCAAAAGACTTGCTCTTTTTTTTGAATTTCTCCAAATCTTTTGGGTTTCTATTACGATGATGGGAATGGACTCCATTCCTAAGTCAAAGTATGATTAAAGTTCATGAAATTAGTATTGTTTCAATCTTTTGTCAGCCAGAAGTGCTCTTCGCAGCACCCGCAATGTGCCCAGTAATGATTTCTTCTGCTCTCAGTGTCCGTGATTTACTTTGGTGTAAGACAGTAGTGTGCTACCATACTTTTTGTAAACTGGCATGAGATAATTAGCACTATGTCTGTGTTATGAGATTGCATCAGTGTTTGTATCAGCTGAGTGAGCACTGACAAAGATATTAAAGCAAAAATGACCACTAAAGCTTAACTGTGGGTACCATACCCAGTTGCTATAATATTGTCACTTTCTTGCAGAAATGTGGATGTTTACTTTGTCAGTGCCTTACTCAGAGAATCCCATTTTGTTAGATATGCATGATCATACAGATAGCCAATCAGTATAACTTACCCTGATATCAGATAACCTTGGGATTACCTATATTAGTTTGTGGGATGCAGGGTATAGCCTCACGGTATGTGGGTAAAACAATGAATGGTGGGTTACCCATTCAGTTTTCTGAGCACATCTGAATGGATTTGACTAGTTAAGCACTGACAGAGTAAATTCAATAAAGAAACCTGCTGTAGGTATCTGTTGATGTTTGCCCCACAGAATATTGCTATCAATTTTGGTTCATAAAGAGCCTTTTGTTTAGTGCTATCAGGAGCTGAAATAACCATTTGATTTTCTTGCAAAGTGAGCAACTTTGGAAATGAACAGCATGCTCTAAGCTTAGGCATTTATTGTAAGGTTTATTTTTCTTTTTGTTTTAGTGTTATAAGTAGAGTTCAGTTTGCTATAATAACCTACTGTAACGAAACAGTCTATATGGCTCTGCTGATCAGATGTTGCAGTATAGTTAATGATAGTCATAATCACAACAATGAAAAATTCTGCTTGTAGTAAAGCATTTACTTTGAACGCAAGTAATTAATGACATGACAACAGACTCTATGTAAGCAATCTTACTAAATGAAATATTCATTGAAGACTTACTATCTGTAAAGATGTAACTGCTCATCCTTGGTTCATATTCATGTGACCTATACATGGACAGACAAAGCAAAAGCTGAATCTATGTAATACAAAGTGCTTAAAGTTATATTTTTCTCCTTTTGTAAATCAAAATATTTTATTGGTGAAAGAATTAATACATTGAAGGAGTTAATTTACAGGTATGCCATTTATAGAAGGTAAATGAGCAGGGTACATCAATTAATTCATTCATTAACATGTTTCACAGACCAGTTTCCAATGAGCAGCACTCATTTTTTTCTGCAGACACCTAAGGAAAAAAGTTCCATGCAAATAAGTGAATATAGGACAGTATAGAAAAAAACAATGTTAATTCTGTGAGGTATTGGTAGAGGTATACATCCATACTAAATTATTAATTTCTATCTCACACTATTTACAATTCAAATGACATGATAAAGTAAAACACATGTTTCAGTGAGCTACTACAGAGTGAAATGGCACCACACCTGTGTGACGAGAAACACTTAAAACGCCAAAAAATTAATGTAAAGCTTTTGGGTTAACCACCATTCATCAGTACATAAAAATAGTAAATCTCATCACCATTTAAATAGGGAGCTAATAATATCACATGATTCAGCCAGCCTAACATCACTAATTAACAAGTAAATATTTAAATTACTACATTCACAGTGACTTTCATAACTACGTTCAAAATCACATTTAAAACATTTATTTTAAAAATGTGTCTTTTTATATATAAAAAACTTATAATAATAAACTATGTTTATTTCCCTAAAACATAAAACTAAAAATAAATAACATTTCTTAAACCTTCTCTCTGCCTTTTAATCAATATAGGTTTTATACTGACAGTATTATTCAGACCTGGTAACACATCTGCTTGTTGTCTGATAATCCATTCATATTCTTTCAGCTCTAAGATGTTATTCATATCTCCACCTCTATTACCCATACTTACTAGACCTATACCTCTAAATTTAAAAATGTGTACTGTTTTCTATAATATGTTTACATAATGCCTGTGTGCCCTGTTTAGTCACAGCCTCACCTCAGGCTTTGTCCCTACCAAATGGCGCACTGCTACGGTCAGCCCTCTCCACAAAGGAGGAGCGACTACAGACCCTGGGAACTATCGCCCCATTAGCCTGATGAGTCTGATATGCAAAGATATGAACTGCATCATCACAGACCTAATAAACAAGGATATAGGGAATCTTCAAACTCTGGATCCCACACAGTCTGTTGTGAAGGATAGATCATGCCTGCTCAAACTGGTCGACATCTTTGAGTCTGTCACCAGAGCTGTGAATGAAGGCAAGGTGGTTCATACAGCCTACCTTGATCCGGCCAAGGTCTTTGATACCATTCCCCACTCAGGAATCATAGAAAAACTTACTAAGCTAGGCATCAACCCCTATATCACTAGGTGGATTGCAAACTGGCAACAGACAGAACTCAGTGTGAGAGTAGCTGACTCCAAGTCAGATTGCTGACCAGTCACAAGTGGAGTCCCACAGGGTTCGGTCCTGGGTCCCCTCCTGTTTGGTATCTACTTCTCTGAAGTCCAGGCCAATACAAAGGGACTCTGGCTGACAAAAGTTTGCAGACAATTGCAAGTTGGGAGCTACTATTAACTCCCCAAGTGATGTTGAAATCCTGCAGAAAGGCCTCACTGAGACCAACAACCATGGCCTTAAGCTCAATGCCAAAAAATATGTCATCATCTCCTTTGGGAAAAACTCAGTTCCCATGAATTACCACATCGATGGTAGACCATTGAACACAGAAGGTATTATAAGAGATCTGGGAACACAGGTTGACAGCAACCTCTCTTTTGACCACCACATTGCCACTGTGGTTAGAAAATCCTATGTGGCACATCTCATTACTAAGGGTTTTGCATCCAGGAAGAAAGAGGTCATTGTCTCCCTCTACTCGTCATTAGGCCAATCGAGTACAATGCCCCATTTGGCATGTACCTCACTAGACATCTGCAACAACTGGAGAGGCCACAAAATTACCTCACAAAGATGATCCTAGGCCTTAAACATTTATCCTATTTTGACAGACTCAAAAAAATACCACCTATTCTCTGTCTCATATTGCCTACTTAGATGCAATCTCTGCTTGACTTACAAAGTCATGTCTGACCCAGCTCTGTTAGAAATGTTACATCTAAATAAATCCCAATCCCTCAGCACCACACGCTCCTGAGACCTCAACCTCATTACCACAATCAACAGAACATGCTGGAGGGACAGGTTCATAACCCAGACTGCCCATGCTATGGAATAAACTTCCCATCCATGTCAAACAGAACACCTCACTGGCCCTCTTCAAGAGAAATCTTGATGAGTGGATGGAAAATAGAAAATTCACCCCGGGATCACACCAGTGGCCCTACTCAACAGAGGCACTGGGAGCTAATGTCAGGTGGCACGATGCCAGTGTAATCCTATGGGCTAGGCTTATAAAGGCTCCAGGGCCATTAGCCTAGTACACACCTATGAACCTATGAATACTAACAAAGATGCAGAGGTAGTCATGCTTTACTGTAGAACTTTTCAAAATCACATACTGCATGCAGTTTTAGTGATCTGAGAAGGGTGAACCAAGTGCTTACAGAATCAAACTAAAATACAAAACTACTCTATAGATATGAAATAGGAATTGTGCTAAGGAAAGACTTGCGGAGTATACAGCAAAAAAGGGGAGATCATGGAGCATACCTCTCAACTGTTCAGATTTTCACAGAATGCTCAGCTTTTTGCCTCATTTTTTTTCTGGCAAAATAATGAGAATTTAAGTTATTAAATAATGACAGACATTTGAGTTTCACACTTTGTATCCTTCAGAAGATGCATGCTAACAAATATATTATTCTAGTAATTTTCTATGTTTATAAGAGCAATATTTAAAATCCATCCTTATTTTTGAGCCTTTGTCTCCCCATTATTTTTGGCTTTGTCCAGATGTCCTACACTAAGAGGTTGAGAGGTATGACATGGAGTGAGCTATGAGCCCCCAATAAAGAATTGATGTTATCCCTTCAAAACAACAGTTCCTGTACCCAATGAAATGCAATGCACTGTTACTAAGCTATACAGGCAGATCGCAAAAGGTTTAACTATGGGTCTATATTAAAAGCCCGAACAACAAATGCTTGAGTCTATGTATCTCAACACATAAAGGTCGATGTACATAAACAGCGAAACACGAAAACAGTGAAATTTGAAATGCTGAACGAGTTCCGTCATCAGAATGCGCCACACATGTAAGTAAAAAATTACACTAAATAATTTATTTTAACACGTTTTTGCAGGCACCCCCACACATCCCTACCTTACTATATCAACTCCGAGACCGCACTACAGTGGGGAAAAGGATATATTTCCTTGTCCTCACCATCACGCTGCTGACCAGGAAACACGTTCGGCATTTCAAATTTCGTGGTTTTTGTGTTTTGCTGTTTGTGTCAATGTACATAGACTCTAGCATTTGTCGTTTCGGGCTTTTAATATAGGCCCTTTAACTACACATACTAAGAGTAACACACTGTAATAGTCCCAAAGCAGTACAAGTACTATCTGACAAAAAATTGAATATGAGAGCAGCATTATTGCAGACTGTTATAAAATGTATGAAGTGTTAACTTGCAGGAAAGGTATGACCAAAAATTTCAGATTTATATATGAAGTTTGCACACTTTGGAACCCTCCTCAGCTCTGGTATAAATGTTATTTGTTCAATAAGATATATTCTAAACATGAAATATAAATATGCATTAATGATACATTCTCATAAGTGTGCAAGCTGGAACTAATTGCAGAGAAGAATACACTACAATGGACAGTTATACTTTTTCCCATGATTTGATTCACTTTTACTAAATCTGCATATCCTGTTCTCAGATGTAAGATGTACTTTCAAAGCACACACTACACTGCCATCTGCAACACTATAGGTAACCAATTTCCAAGAGAATGCATCTATGCATTAAATGCATAGACAGCCAACTGTCATAGGGAAACATTCAAAGATAGAAGTTACATTGCCTTTCAGTTGGTTAAAAATAAATGAATAGCTTTGATTATAAAGGTTAATACCTACCTACCTTCAAGAAGCTTTGCGCTATACACTGATCTTGGTAGTTTATATTCCCCATATAGCTATCAGAATTATTTTTGAAATAAGTTAAATGACTTGTTCTTACTGTAAGCAGAAGTTTATTCCATTATGTTGGAGAATTTACATAAATGTATTTGTCACATTTTTTCATATATTTTTGATATATACCATGGGATTTAGAAACACTTTTGCAGTTGGCAATTTTTCATAACAAACTTAAGTGTGTGTGTGTGTGTGGGGGGGGGGGGGATTCATAGATGCACTGAGTGCGAGTGGTGCAGGCCAAGCAAAATAAATGACCACATTGTACACTAATGGCAGTATAATGACTTTGTAAAGATCAACATTATTAAAATGAGAGACTCAGCTGAAACATAAGGGTAAACAAGATGGCACAGTAATTCAGAAACCTATAAAATCCATGACTGGAGGCACTACCTCCAGTGAATTTTATCATCCTCAACCCCCTTTTTCCCATATTTTTTTTTACATGAGGTTGGGGAATCATGTTAACTGTCTCCATCTCCATCGACACTCATGCCTGACTGTCACAGATCTTCTCTCACACAATCCATCCACCTCTTTGCCAGATGCCCTTGTGTCCTCTTACCTTCTTCCTGCCTGTCCCAAATCTTCTTCACCAGATTGTCCTCTGCTTTTCTGCATATCTGCCTGAACCATTGTAATCTGTTCTCTTTCATTTTTTCTGTAATTGGACCTACATTGGCTCTGCTCTTTTGTTATCATTTCTTCTTCTGCTCCACAGTGTGCATCCTACCACCTGTGTCAAGCACTTCATTTCCATCACCTCTAGCTTCCGCATCTGTTCTGCCTTTACTGCCCGGGTTTCTGTACCAGACAGTAGTATTGGTCCCACCACTGTTTTGTATACCTTACTTTTCAGCTTCTAAGGCATTCTCATGTCATATACTACACCAGACACTCTATACCAGTTGGTTGCAGCCCCTCTGATTCTATCTTTGACCTCTTCATTCAGACTTCCCTTCTCCTCAATCACTCCTCCCAGATACTTGAAGCTGTTTACCTGTGCCACTATCTTCCCTTCTATCTAAATTCTCAGCTTCTTCTGAGTTCCCCAATTTACTGCCATTACCACTGGTTTATCTGTACTTAGTTTCATCCCATGTACCTTCAGGTTTGCATTCCATTCCCCTATCCTTTGCTGAAGCTCTTGCTCAGTGTATGTAATGCCACATCATCTGCATACAGCAACTCTGTTGATCTGTCTCATCCGACCTGTTTGCTAATGTAGTCCATCATCAGTATGAACAGCAGTGGGCTCAGACCTGAACCCTGGTGCACACCCACTCCCACTGGGAACCCCTCTGTGAGAACAAACACTGTCTGAACTTGAGTCATTGGGCCCTTGTACATAGCCTACACTAATTCTACCAATGTTTCTGGGACCATGAACCACCGCACTACTGCCCAAATCAGCTTTCTTGGAAAGTTGTTATATGCTTTCTCCAAGTCAATGAATGTCCAGTTGGACTCTTTCCTCATCTCTATCTTCTTCTCAAATATCTGTCTCACTGCAAACATTTAGTCTTTTGTGCTGCATCGTGATCTGAATCCAAGCTTCTCATCTTACATCTTACTTTCTACTAATCTGTATATCCATTTATCAGTCACCTTCTCCAGAACTTCCATGCAATGTGATAGGAGTTTGATACTTCTGTACCGACAACAGTTGTAGATGTCCCCTTTTTCTTGTACACTGGCATGAGTATGCTTATTATCCTGTCATCTGGTATACACTTATTTTCCATACTGTTATGAATGCCCTCGGAAGCCATTTCTCCCCTATCTCACCCAGCTTCTTTATCATATCTGCTGTGACCTCATTTGAGTCTGCTGTTTTCACTGACTTCATTTTCCTTAGTGCTATTCTTACTTCTTCTAGGGTGGTCTCCTCTTCCTCTCTCATCCCAGGCTGTTTCTGGGCCAGTACAGCTTCTGTGGGGGGGTTTCTTCATTCAGAAGCTGTTGGAAATACTCCTTCCACCTTTCTTTGATGTCCTGTGGACTGGTGAGTAGGTTGTTGATGGCATTCCTTATGAAGGGTATCTGACTATTGTCTTTATCTTTCTGTCATTGCCTTACAACCTGAGTTCATTTTTGCTACCTTCTGAGTCACTTTCCAGGAGCTGATAAAGTGCCTCTGATGCCCTGTTCTTTGCTATTGCAACTCCTTTCTTAGCTTTTTTGTTAGCCAACCAGTATTCCTTGCTAGCCTGGTCCATCTTTTCCATCTCCACTTTTTCCTGCACTCCTTCTTTCTTTTGATCACTTTCTGGACTTCTGCATTCCACCACCAGCTTTCCTTATGTACCTTATTTCCATACCTGGCTCAGCTGCATATATGTTCTGTAGTCCTCGCATATGCTGTTTTGAGGGGCGGCCATTCTTCTTCACCTCCAGCTATTTCCTCTTCTTCTTGAGGTGCTAGAACCCTGAGTAATTCAGTGAACTATTGTACTTTCTCTCCATCAACTTTCAGGCCTTCAGCCTGGTCTTAATTGACTTTAGAGCCTTCTCTGACCACTGGTTGGCACAATCAGCTGCAAGCAGTATCAGGGTATGGTTCTGTAATGTGCTTGAGTTCAAGTACATACAGCTAGTCTTTGTTAATATATATTGAAAAAAATGTACTACCTATTTTAGACATTGTATTTACAGTGCTTAAAGATACTAAACAATTTATTTCAGGCTCATATGAAGAGTATAGTAACTTGAAATTTATGGATTCATTTTTATTTATTATATTAGATGGCAATTCTTTATTTACATTTATTCTGGATGACATTGGCAACATCATTGTTAGGAAATATTTATCTCAATACACTGTTATAACTATTGCTAAGATAAATTTGATTTGTCTTTTACTTGACACATTCTTGAAAATATTTTTTTTTGTTTAATGAGAAGGTTTATTTGCAAAAAAGTTGGAGTAGCTATAGGAACTGTGTGTACAAAGTGTGCCAATATGGTTTTGGCATTATGGGAATCAGCTCATGTACTAACTGGGAATATTAAGTTTTTTTATATGCAGTATTATGTGCAATTTGTGGAAGATATCTGTCACTCATCCAGTCAGGATAAAATAGATGAGTCTTTGTGGATTCTGTTCAAGAAGTTTTATTATATACAAACATATCAGGATTGAGGCCTAATGACTTTAACTTAAATAAACTTATAAATAAACTAGCTATTTCACTCATATGCTCAATGTCTGGCTGCACTCTCAAAATGGTACCGAAGTTAACATGTGCTTACTATTTATATGCATGTGCCGACCATGAAATGCTTCTTAAAGGTACAACACACACACACACACACACACACACACACACACACACACACACACACACACACTATTCTACAATATATTTTTTGTATATATAGGTTCATTGAGCATGCTACAATATTTTCTTGAATTTTTACATGCAATTACTACTTTTTAAGCTTTAATATTAATTATTTTTCCTCTGACTTTTTAGATGTGCTGATTTATAAAGATGGAAGAGGTTTAATCAATACTACTTTGTATAAGAAACAATGTAAAAAGAATGCAATACTCCAAAGATCGAGAATGAATCCACATTTTGTGCATAAGAATGTTTTAAAAAGTCAGTTTATAAGAGTTGCAAGACTTGTGAATTATGACTAACTTTTGTCAAATGGATTTATTGAATGTGCAATGATGTCCTAGGGCGAGGCTGTGCACCTACTGAAATTGTTAGTTATTTGTGATTTTATGTCGAATACACAAACTGCAGCAAAATCATATTTCGGTAAGGGTTCGGCTGAAGTGAGTAGTAGACAAGCAGTTGGACATCATTCTCCTAGGGCTTTACCTGCTTATTCAAGTGATATTAATGATGTATGTAATATTAGGAAAATCAGTGTATTCTAACTGTTAATGATGATTTTTAGGAAATTACTTGGTGATAGACCAGTGCTCTGTTTTAAAGTAAGAGAGCGCTTAAAGTTTTGCTGCAGACCTTTTGATCGGTGCACTACAATCTCACAATGTAAGAGGATGCTCCCATGTAATGATTGTAATGTACGCAGCTCTGTTTCTGGCACATCATGCTTTGTACATCCAGATACTGGCAAATATTATATTTTTGATTTGTTTGCAGATTATAAAAGTACTAATTATGTTTATTTAGTGGTATGTGTAGTCTGACAGTGTTTTTGGATTGGTAAAAATAACCATTCCTTCAAGGAATATGTGATAGAACACTTAAATAATATTAAGAAAGGTAGACCATGAAACACTTTTGCAAAACTAGTCTTTTGATGTTAGTCAAAGGTTTACATTTTCTGCTATGCAACTTGTGTAAATAGGTTTGAAATGTGGAGACCATGTTAACAGGACAGAATGTGCCAGGTTTAAATGGGATTTTAGAATTACGACCAGATTGTGGAGTGGGTTTGAATGATACTGCTCTTTTAAAACCCGTCCTTAGATTATGAGACTTATTTTGGTGATATAATGTTACTATTGGCTTATTTAAAATGTGTTCTTATTTGTTTTATGTTTTCTGAAAAAGTGTCTTGAATGGAGTGAAAATACTTACTTTTTTGAATAAAAGCCTTTTTAATTATATTTTTGGTCATATTGGATGGTCTTTCTTTTCTTTTTATTATATAATTAAGGACATCCACCAGTTCCTCAGTGCCATGCTATAACACATGAAGGAATACATGTGATTTTCTTATATTACAGTGGAGACAGCCAACACCCTGTGGAAATTTTATGATATAGCCCATTTCCTCTGAGGAACTGGAGGTGATAGTTTGTACATATGTTGAAATAAATGCCCCAGCTGCAGAGCTGGAGCCAAGGTATATTAACTGCAAATGTTACCATCCATGACCTGCCAGGTGGTTTGCACTACACAGGGTATAATCTACAATGTCTCTGCAGGCCACTCAAGCAGTACCCATCACTCCCACATATTTTACATGTACAACCTATATCAATGGTTTGTGAGAGGTGCTTTTTCTCAGTCATGCTCTGGTGTTATGGTAAATTACTCCAATCGAAATCCCTGGTTTGCAACAGGCCATAGTTGTAACCATTGCCTTCCCTGGGCTATGGATTTCTGACTGCTGAAGGTATGTTTTCATTGCCCGTATGTATCTGGTGGTGAACAGAAGTATGACCTCAGCACATGTAAAAAATCTATTCTCAGAATGTGCAATGTTACATGACCAAATATTGAGGGAGTGTGTATGCAGGATGAACATGTCCTATGACAGCAGGCAGTGAAGGCTGAGCTAGATGAGGAGATGGGGGTGCCAGCAGCAGGAGAGGCCATGCCAGATGAAAGTGGGTGAAGTGCCTCGTGTCATTGACAAGAGGCATTGGCTGGCTCATAAGTATGAGACAGATTAAAGACATATACACAACAATAAAACTAATGCAGGCAAGCCTACAACCAGGCTATGCTTTTGAGACAGATTAAAGACATATACACAACAATAAAACTAATGCAGGCAAGCCTACAACCAGGCTATGCTTGCCAATGCATAGACTGGCCACACTGTGCATCAGACATAGACTACCTAAGTAACAAAGTACAAATGGCAGGGCATAGATAACATCATTTACACAGGTGGGGGGGCACAGTGTACAGTGTCTTCCACAGGAAGTGTGTGTGTGTGTGTGTGTGTGTGTGTGTGTATATGCAGTTTTAACTGTGTTAAAATTTGTGCGGTGTGCTTATAAAGTGGTTTGGGACCTAAGGTAAGCATCTTGGCATGGGGGGGGGTGTACTGTTACCATGTATTTGCATTTGATTCTTAGTATGTCTGGAGTTAGGTATTGTAGTTGTGTGGTGTGTGTGTCTCTGCTGGAGCACAGCCTAAGCAGATGTTTCAGCAGTGTGTGGGGTTCTTATTGACAGGTTCAGTGCACCCACAGAAGTGTCTGCATCCTGCATATGCAGACATTCATGTGAGCTCCCTCCCCTTGGAAGGTCACAGGAGGTAACAATGTCTTTGTCTATAGGTAGGCTTGCTTTGCAAATGTTAGCAATGGGCCATAATGGAAGAGTCTATGGCATAAGCCTCACATTCCTATGGAAATCCACATCTGATCTTATGCAATCTCTACACTAGATGGTGGGGTGGAAGTGGTAGCACTACATTTATTTATTTTATTTATTTTACATTTGTTTACCGGGAAAATCCGACTGGATACATGTCCATTTTTAGTGGAGGCCCGGGGAGAAAAGCTCCAACATCATAAAAAAAAAACAAATATGAGTTACATACATACATACATACCAGTTTGTGGTTGGTTACAAATACATTTCATAGTGTTCTACAAACAAGGGAGGAAAATTACTAATATAGGTAATATAAGCAGCATACTTTAACACGTATATTAAAAACGTCAGTCATAAGGTAATGGTAAGAAAAAAACTAGTCCTGTAAAAGAACTGGTAAACACAGAATAATGGTCTATCATGAGATTTTTTGATACAGGAAGAGTAAAAGAGGATTTAGGTTAGAGACAGTAGAGAAGAACCTTAGGATCCTAGGTATGATTTAATCAGGAAATGAGCATTGGCATAGCCAGTGCGACTGGAAGTGGTGGAGTAGCTCTTTTTTGAAGTGGGGTAGACAGGTAGTGGTAATAATACTAAGAGGAAGGGAGTTCCATACTTTTCCAATGACGTTTGAAAATAGAGCATCACCACCTGAGTTGAAGGATTTAACCATTTTCAAGAGTGGCCTGTTAGAGGAGCGAAGACTGTTTAGATTGGTATATGGTAAGACTAAGTTCTTAAGTGCAGGAGATTTATCAGGGTGTTTGAGTATTTTAAATGCCTCAATAAGTTGGGTCTGCTGTAAAAGGTTTGGGAGTTCTATCCACCCTAGCTTTTTAGGTTGATACAATGATGGGTTCTATATGGTGTTCCTGTTGCAAATCTTGCAATATGATTGTAAGAACAGGAGAGTTTATTTAAGTCGGTTTTGTTCAGGTTGGTGAAAATTGTGGAGGCATAAAGAAGGGTAGAGCGCAAATGTGTGCGGGCAATGGTCACTTTTGCCGTTGGTGTTAGAAAATTTTTGATTCTATATAGTGATTCTAGTTTTTTATTCACGGTTTTAATGGCTAGATTGATATATATATCAAATCTGAGTTTATTATCAATGGTGACTCCTAGAAGTTTAGTGTGAAGGTCTGGGGAGATAATGGTCCCATTATTTGATTGTATGGAAAAGTCTATGAGGGGAAGTTTGTGGGTTGGATGGAAGAGTAATAATTTAGTTTTTTTTTGGATTTAGGATTAACTGACGACCTGATAGCCAGTTTTCCACTCTTGTAAAGCAGCTTTGGGTTTTGGTTAGTAGTTTGTCTAAAGATATATCAGAACATACTAGTGTCGAATCATCTGCATATTGAATACAGGTGGCCTCAGGGATGGCTTTATGAAGGTCATTAATAAAGACTGAGAAAAGAAGTGGTCCTAATATGGACCCTTGAGGAACCCCAATGGTGTTGGTAGCAGATTGGAGAGTTTATTCTGCCAGAGTACTGCTTGTTTCCTGCCAGAGAGGTAGGCATGGAACCAATCTAATGTTAGGTTATCCAGGTGTAAATTTTTTAAGGTGTCAAAGAAGTAGTTGGTGGTTGACCATGTCAAATGCCTTTGATAGATCCAGAAAGGGGCAGATGACACTTTTATCATTACGGTTATGATTTATTGTGTCTGACCTTGGCTTCTCACCCCTATGACAGCCCTCCACACTGGAAGCAGGCATGAAATGTCTATGATACAAGCCTGGCATGTGTCCTGTGAGCACAGATGGATTACATTTGTGGAAAAGTTCAGCCAGACTCTACCACAACTTGCTGTGAGGGAAATGTTGTATGCTTTTTTGTATTTTGTATTACTCTATTGCCTTCTTGTATTTTGTAGATTGTGATTTGTTTTCTTTACACTATGTTTTACTTGTATTCCACTTTTAATTGCATACTTAATCTAGGAAAGAAACCACAGCTGTGTCTGTTGTGAGTCGCACAGAAATTAAGTTTTTCTTTCCCACCCCAGTGGTGTAGTGTTTTTAAACCCAACTGTCTTTCTAGTTGTCTGCCCCTTATATTAGTTTGGCCACATATCTCCTTCCCTCTCTACTTTCATTGGCTGTTATGAGTAAGAACAGAATTATGATTTTGTGAAATCACTCCCCTTCAACTATTTAAATTTATTGGCCATTCCACTGTATTCCATAGAACTAGAATATAAAGTGCCCACTGCCTTCCAGACTATTTTGCTCTTTTAAAATTAGTGGCTCTCCACTTAGATAACTAAAGCTTAAGTTACCACTCTTTCATATCTAACTGCTTAGTGAACACTGCAGCTCTTAGGATATTAACACATTTTCCAACTTACCTTTAAACTCTGCAACATGTACTCCAAGTCCACCAATTATTGGAACACCCACATTCTGTCTCTCAGTAGTCATCTTGAATTAGTGCTTCTGTTTTGCTGCTGGTGATGGAAGGAGTACAGGGGCATTATTTCCTGGAGACTGCTGATCACCAGAAAGCCTAATAACTGCTTCATAAATGTCAGTTTGGAATTTATGCTTATATTTTGCTCCTGATGAGAGAAAGAGGAAAGTGCATTGATTCTTGACTGTTTCTAGTTGAGCACTGAGTGCCTCTGCTGGATGTTTGTGATTGGTCTGGTTGCTATTCAAGGCATCTACCAGGAAAAAGATACAACAAGCCTACAGACCCTTGCATCATCTGGGACAAGACTGTGGATCGCCAAGCAGGCTGTGGCCTACTTCCCATCTTAGGACTGGTGCTAATGTTTCTCTTCTGGTAAGAGAAGAAACAAAGGAGCATTGTATCCCAGCAGAGTAAAGCTGTGGTGAAACCAGCACTAGTAGTAGCCAGGCAGTAGCCATTCACACAACTCCCCTCTCCATCATTCTTGACAAACAGATTATTTGTTTTCAGTAAGTACTGGTTAATTTGTTTCTAACTTCAGAATATCTCCTTAAATCTATGTCATCAGGATCTACTTATTAGCTTCCCCCAAGTGTTTGTCAGTGCCCCACATAGGCACAGACACCTTGAGTGACATTATTCCTGTAAAAGCACGGCTGAAATTTCACTAATACCTGCTGCACACACGGCAAGTCATTTGCAGTGACAAGCATTGCCACCAGAGTTGCAAACCGGATACTCTTGACATTGATTTATATTTTCACTTCAAGTGTCTAATCAGTAAGAGGGTCTGCCGCCATGGATATGAACTTTCCCACTATCTCCGTTACCAGCTTGGTGGATATGGGCATCCTAATGCAATGTAGAAGTTGCCTCATGTTTAATGGCAACCAGTTAATTTTCCAACAAATTGATATGGTATGTGAGAGATTTACACAATGTCACTGGAGGCAAAGCTCTCACATAAAAGTATTCACACACAATTCAAAGCAGACATATAGACCCACATATGCTGAGGCACTTAAATGTAACTTTCCTAAACCCCAAAGCCTTCTCGATGAAGTACACAAGTACTCTCAGCAGCCCTGAATGCAGTCTTTCAGAATTACACCCATATCAACACATTCAGCCACGTCATGAAGCCCCTATTTCTAAGCCCATAAGGCAAGGCACCACACAATCCAACTTTCTAGTCATTGGAGACTCAATTGTAAGACACACTGATGTTCTTCTCACCAGACTGATTAAGGAGAAAGTCATGGTCAGCTGCTTATCAGGGGCTAGGATCTGCCACATTACACATGCACTCGGGTCACTGGACCACAGTTCCAGTATGACTCAGTCATAGTCCATGTGGGTGTAAATGATCTGAGATGTACCTCCCTAGACTATACAAAGAGAGATACTATGGAGTTCTTGGAATATGTGTCCCAGGCTGGTATGAGCCTAGCATTGAACAGCATTTTACCTTTTCCAAGGATGATGCCACAATACAAACAAAAGATGACTGACTTTAATAATTGGCTTGGCTTCTGGTGTCATTCTAAGGGGATGCAATATTTGTCAGCAAGGAAGGAGATGGTCAACAGACCACTCTGCTTTGCCAGGGATAGTCTGCACCTCTCCCCTTTAGGCTTTCTAATATTAGCCAAAACATTGTCTTCCCACATAGCGCCATTTTAAGCAATGCCAAATTGGAAGTCCTTCCA